>NC_083582.1:58982726-59282726 GCF_027579695.1 Neoarius graeffei | reverse complement strand
ATATTGCTCCACAATTTGTCGGTGCAGAATTAGGGGGATTGGTGATCCTCTTCCCATCTTTACTTCTGAGAGCCGCTGCCACTCCAAGATGCTCATTTTATACCCAGTCATGTTAATGACCTATTGCCAATTGACCTAATGAGTTGCAATTTGGTCCTCCAGCTGTCCCTTTTTTGTACCTTTAACTTTTCCAGCCTCTCATTGCCCCTGTCCCAACTTTTTTGAGATGTGTTGCTGTCATGAAATTTCAAATGAGCCAATATTTGGCATGAAATTTCAAAATGTCTCACTTTCGACATCTGATATGTTGTCTGTGTTCTGTTGTGAATACAATATCAGTTTTTGAGATTTGTAAATTATTGCATTCTGTTTTTATTTACAATTTGTACTTTGTCCCAACTTTTTGGGAATCGGGGTTGTAGAATGAGTCTGATCATTTTGGGAGTGGACATATTCACTAGTACGTTGCAGTCTAAGCCTTTCTTCTGGCTCAGATCTCACATTTCCCAGTATGTCATGGATTTCTGCTACATCTTCCAACACTTGTGCTTCAGGAATGGCTGCATCTGCTTCATGATTTAATGTTAGCACTTCCAGCTCTGTTTCGATTCTAGCAGTTTCCAGCTGACTTTGAGCTTCTCTTGTTTTCCTTTCTGCTTCTCTAGCAGCCTTTTCCAGTCTTAATTTAGCCTCTTGGCTAGCATAGTATGATGCTCTCACCTTAGCAGCTTCTGCTTCAGCTCTGGCACGAGCTGCACTCACAGATGATGCTGATGTTGTGTTGCTCTTGCCGTTTGACACAGATGACTTGTTGCTTGCCATCTTCAACACTTTGGAACATCAAGTGCCACCTTTTCACTATAGTGTTCTGTTGCAGAGTGTAGCAACTCTGGTTAAACACCAAACTAAACCTTTGTCAATGAACACGGGAGTCCGAGTAGAGTTGACCTTTTACTCTCTGAAGTCTCATTTGACAAGCGGTGAAAACTGTAGTTAAAAGAAATACAAAACAGAAAAATTATCTGTATTTGCATAAATACCGCATTATGAAATAACTCAAAATATGAATTTACACCTTTGTATGTACCTTGAGCAACAGTAATAATCATGAGAAGAATGCTCTTTTAACATGTACAAAATTACCTTTCTAAATTATAAATGAAATATAAGTTTTTAACGATTACTGCTATTTATGATTCTTAACATCTTATCATCATGAAATATACACTTACGGCATTGCCTGAACAATGTTTCAAAGTGAATGGCTGTGGAAGAGCCTCAGAGCATGAACAGCATGTCAGTTTCCCTCTCAAAGCAACCAGGAAGAGAATGTAAACAAGGAAGTGCTGTCGCTAGCAAGTCGACCTTCAAAATAAAATCCTCTCAAACAATTTTACCCTTTTTACTGCTATTTATAACTTAAACACATATGAATGAATTCTTTTAAAGCAAACTATAAAGATAAATGGCATAAATGCCTTAGAGGCAACACACAAACTCTCCTCCATTCATGAGGCTGCTGAGATTGTGTGTCACCAAGTGTTCAGAATTTCTGGCCTTCTCCTGGACATAGTCTTGGATTGCAGGCCCCAATTCACTTCACAGTCCTGTAAGGCCTTCTGTAAGGCATTCTTTAAGTTGATTGGGGCCACTGTCAGGCTCTCCTCTGGTTTCCACCCAGAGTCTAATGGACAGATGGAGAGGTTTAACCAAGACCTGGTGACTACCCTCCGATACCTGGCCTCCACTAATGCTTCATCTTGGAGCAGGTATGTCATCTGGATGGAATATGCTCATAACACCCTGTGTTACTCTTCTCCAGGGGCCTCATGTACAAAGCTTGCGTACACACAAAAAAGCTACGTACGTCACTTTCTGCACACACAAACATTCGTATGTACAAAGATTGACTTGGCGTGGAAAAGTGCGGTACTCTACGCAAACCTCATGGCTGGCGTACGCACATTTCTGGTGTATCTTGGTACTTGGCGACACTTAGAGGCAGAGCAACGCAACTACATTTAGGCCTACTCGGTCAAGAGTCATGACATGGCGATAAGAGGCATCCAAAAATGCATCGGAACATCAGGATGCGTGAATTGAAATGTATGTCAGTCATACGACATTGTCGAGACACATAATGAGAGACTGTTGGGTAAATGCCAACAGATCCATCAACCATCCCTTCCATATTGTAATTACGGGAAATGAGAAACCCCAGCAATATCATTTCGATATTATTCCCAGTGACTATTGGTTAATTAATTAAATTAAAGAATGCACATGCAGGACCATGCATTGCAGCTAGCTTAATAGATCTTCCTCGCGCATTTGCCGCGAGGTGTCAGACTGAAATATTATTAGTTGATGTTGCGTGGGGTAGCCTTATCACATAATTACCAAGATCAATATATGAAACGATTTCCAAGTGCGTACAAATCAGACACAACCGCGGTGTGTGGCATGTTACACAATGTGGCGCAGCGGCACGGCGTGCCAATAATGGAGCGAGACCTGCCGGAGGACCCAGACCCTGGGCCTCACAACGAGGTGCCACAGCGACATGGCATACAAACCCGGCAGCGCTTAATAGCCACAATGTGAAAAGGTAAGGACAGACGGGACACGGGACACCATTCATTTTTTAAGATATTCTTTTAATGTGTTATTCTGTTCCTTCAATTCCTCGCGGATTCCCTTGAGGTTGTCGTTAATCGCCTCTATCCCCTTTAAAATTTCCCCCTGCGACTCAAGGACCGCGTGCATCAGCACCCGGCCTGTGGACCCGGCGACAGGGGCAGGCGGTGGAGAAGGGGGGCAGGTGACAGTGACGCTGGATCCGCTCGGCTGGGGGTCCTCTTCCTGCTCGGGTGGGATGGACTGGGGGCCTCCTGTTGTTCCCTGGCACCCTGCTAGAATACATTTGTCATTAAAATCCTACTGTGGAAAATATGTGCACATGTTTTATTTCTGGTTACATGTGGCTAGGAATATTGGGCCTACTAAGAGAGGAAGACATTTCCTCAAATACAGGGTGTCCCCGAAAAAATGTACACATTAGAGCACTAAAGGTGTTTTTTTGTTTTCAAAACCCATGTAACTCAAATAGACACTCATTGTGGCGCAGGCACTGCGGACGATGTGAATCATACCGTTATCTTGGTATAGGCTACATTCACATTCAGTGGCATACAATCAGTGACCGTTGCATGTCTCATAGCATACACTTTGAACATCACTTTAATTGGAGGTGACAGAACAATTAAGTGATGTATGTGAATTCTATTACACTGTGCTAAAGGCAGGGATTAACGCAAATAAATGTTAATGTTAAATGTTAATAATAAATGTTAAATGTTAATTTGATTAACGCGAGATTTCTAACATTTAATTAACATTAACGTGTTAGTAAAAGTTGCCATGTCTTACCTAACGCGGGCCTTACTGCAGGTCTATTTATACTAATTAACATATTCAGTGTGGAATAATTGAGGGAGGAGACGGGGCGGGGAACGGGGCTCGTGCATGTGCGCCGAATTCCACATTGATTGGGATGTACAACAGGAGAGTGCGTGGAAACCTTCGTATGCACTGATTGATACATCCGGATTTTTTTGGTCGTACGCAAATTTCCCGATTTTGACGTGTGCACATATTTAGTGGGAAATCCACGCAGGTCTTTGTACATGAGGCTCCAGGTCTCTCATCTTTTGCTCATGAGTGACTGTGACAGTTTGTAAACAAACATGGCTGCCAGGTTTGCTTCATTAAATACAGAAGGTTTTGAGAGAATTTTGGCTACCAGGTAGCTCCATTGTGCGTAGTTGTCGATGTTGATTTTAAAGGGAACTAAGTAAATTACAGAGAGAAATGAATCCTTAAAGGCCTAGAGAAATGTACCCCCTTCCTCCTTGGATAATAATAGTACAAGTCCTGACAATGAAAACTTATAATTGAAACCCACGTTGTAAACATCGGGAACATTCAGAATTTGTCGAGTTTAAATTTCCTGCCAAGGGAATCCCTGTACCAATGTCACCATTATTAGCTGGCTTTCACGTGACGTCAGGAGTGTGGGTGGTTTTACCGGTGGTTTTTCCACTTGCGTCCACACAGTGTAGCTTTTGTCCAACTCTCTGCTAGATTACTTTCATTTTGATGGAAACTTGTGACATAACACGACATAGAAAGAAAGACAAATCGTTAAACTACAATCTATGAGTGTTATGGAGAAGAACAAGGAGAGGAAAAAAAGGGAAAGAGCCCAGAAAGCGATGTATTGCTGCTGGGTGCAGCAACACAAATCTCGTGGAGGGAGTGGCCCTGTTCCTTTTTCAAAAGATTTTGTTTCCATCATACTGTAATACTACTAACTTGAGGAAGGCATCTTCAACTTTCAGTTATCCAAATCCCCCATCACGCATTTACTGGGCAGTCTACTGCCAGCGATACACTATGCACGGCCACGGAAAAGTTGAACTGAAGACTGTCAGCTGTAACTGTACTAGGCTAGCATATCATCTTAGTCTTTTTTTTTTAAAGTCTATTCTAATTCTAAGAACGTTTTGAAAAGCTTACCATTCCATATTTGTAAGTCAGTCTTCATGATCGTCCTTGGGTCCATCATTGTCACTGTCCCCGCTCTCATTGGACAATTCTGGCTCAAATCGGTAGGGTTCGATACCTCTCTCTTCTTCTCTATTGCTAGCCACTTCTTCTTCCTCTGTCAGTACATCATCATCAACTTCAACTAACGAAAAACTACAAAAACTTAATGTTTCTCCCTCATTAAATTCCTGCTCGCTCATGTTGTTGTTCATGGCTGACACACACCAGTGATGTCACGCAGCTCCTGTCTGCTACTTCCAGGTGGTTCTAAAAGGGCTAAATTTACTAGGCTTTTATGTGTGAATATATCAGCTACCGTGCGGTTTAGAGTATAGTTTCCTCTGTCCAGGGACTCAATAAACCTTGCCAAATTTAACTGCTATTCTGTTTTAGAGCAAAAAAATGCATTTCTCTAGGCCTTTAAGTATGAGTGAAAAATACTGTGGTGAACATGCGTGGAAGAAAAGTCTGGAGACAAAAATCTTAGTATCTCAGTCATTAGCCTGTGCTACTTATGCTCAATAGCACTGGCTTGCCTGCTTTATTAGTATTTGTTAACACTACTGATGCACATTACACTGGCTGGAAGGTGACTGCACTGCTATGCTAACAGCGCCGAGTCACGGGTAAGCTAGCGTTGGTCTTCACAAACACTACTGATGAACGCTACACCAGCTGGAAGGTGACTGCACTGCCACGCTAACAGTGCCAACTCGTGAGTAAGCTAGTGTTGGCCTTCAAGAATGCTGATATGGAAAGAGTGTGTATGGATAATAATAATAATAATAATATTGGCTGGCTTTTTTCGTGGTATATCAGATATATTCCACTCAAAAACAGCCAATATTATTTAAATATGCCACTTATATTTAACTCAGTGAGGTTTAGTGGGTCCAAGCCTTGGCAGAATGCAGCTTTCAGTGCCAGTTCATTTCAGCCGCTCCCGGCAGCGAAATTGTGGAACTTGAGTACATATTTGGTCACTCATCTCTATCCCTGTTGAATAGTTAGGAGTCTTTCATCAACTTCCATGTCCTCAGGCTTGGTTGAAGACTCGCTTGAACAGTTCAATAAAGTGGTCATAAGAGGCTGTGAGCTCGCAGCCTCTTTCCCATACAGCAGTGACCCAGCTGAGCGCTTTTCCGAAGAGCAGGTTAATGAATTGGGCGATCTTCTGCTGATTGGTGGTCCCAGATTGCACCAAGAAAAAGAGTGAATACTGAAGTAGGAATCTTTTACACTCCAAAAATTCTCCAGAGAATTTATCTGGACAGGGCACGAGTGTAGAAGGGTTGATAGTGGATGTGGAATTTGTTAGGAAGGCATGAGATACGGCAGCAGTGAGTTGGGAGATATGGAGAAACAGTTTGAAAGCTGCCACAAACTCTGGTTGCTAGCACAGTGTGTGATATACGCAATGGGAGTGTTAGCAACATTATCAGCAGACTTGACAGATTATACGTTTCAGAAATATAATATTTGACATAAAATATAAACGCTTGTCAGAAGAAAAAGAAGAAGGGATGTCAATTTTCCTGGAAGCACCTTTAAAGGGAATGTACAAATCAATGTGAGCTAGCTGAGTGATTAATCATTTAATTTGTCATCTGTATCATCATCTGTATTTCTTTGTATATGACAACACTGCTCTTTTTTCCTCATTCCTTTATTTCTACACTCCAGTTATTTTTTTTTCTTCCTTTAGTCATGACCACAGTGTCAGTGCTTTGTGATGGCTCTAATTTTCTGATGGCCAAACAAATATCTCCTTCACCATTTACTTTGTTTTTTCCAAATGTTGAATTATTTAGAAACCTTTTGCATTGTTCTCTGGTGCTGCACTTATTTACCACTAGACAATGGCGCTGGATGCACCCCTGTGTATGGAACAGCTTTTAAGGTTATGCATTAAAACTTTATTAATGGAAAGCAAATATTGCTTGGAAGAGGAAAGTAGCAAACATGTCCTTTGCTAACAGTCTTCAACCCTTTTCTATTTTAGCTAGGAATTTTGAACAAAATTGATCATATTCATAGGAACGATTTTCTCATTTCAATGCAGATTATTTTCTCTCTGAAAATTTCCATCTCATGAGGATCATGTGCATCGAGTGCAGATTTAACATTTTAGCTCCCTATGGCCTACATGTAACTTTTTAGCCAGCTAGCCAATGTGTTGTAAAGTTTGAGTGGCTTCTGTCCAAAATGTCACTTGCTCAATATTAATTCCTTGTTTATACAATTGTTGTATAAAAGCAATAGTACATTTGAGGTCATGATTTGTACTGAATATCAGCACGACTGAGATTATCTTTGGAACTCAGCCTGCAGTCATGTGCCTACAACCGAATCACAGCCTCACAGCTGTGCTGATAGTCACATACAACAGGGCTCCCTGTCATATATATATATATATATATATATATATATATATATATATATATATACACACACACACACACACACACACACACAAAACCCCAATTCCCAAAAAGTTGTGATGTTTTATAAAACGTAAATAAAACAGAATAGGATGATTTGCAAATCATGGAAACCCTATAGTTAGTTGAAAATAGTACAAAGACAACATATCACATGCTGAAATTGATAATTTAATTTATTTATTTATTTATTTATTTAAAATATATGCTCATTTTGAATTTGATGCCAGCAACATGTTTCAAAAAAGTTTGGCATGTTTACCACTGTTTTGCATCACCTCTACTTTCAGCAACACACTGTAAATGTTTGGCAATATTTGGAGGAGACCAATTGGTGAGGTTATGAAAGTGAAATATTTTCCGATTCTTACCTGATATACAATTTCAGCTGCTCAACAGTTTGAAGTCTCCTTTGGTGTATTTTGTGCTTCATAATGTGCCAATTGTTTTCAGTGAGAGACAGTATGCTAGCAGTTTAAATGTAGCTTAATTCTGAGACACATCTGGCAAAACTGACTGTAAGGCTCCAAGCAACACACTTAGCTCTAATTTGCATGAAGTCCAAGAATACCAGGAACTCTTGCTTGATACAGTGACTAGAACTTGGATACCATACTAGACAAAAGTTTGGACACACATACTCATTCATAGGTTTTTCTGTATTATGACTATTTTCTACATTTTAGAAAAATACTGAAGACCTCAAAACTATAAAAATAACATCTCAAACATGTATGGAATTATGTGAAAGAAAATATGGTTCAAATTCTAGATTCTTCAAAGTAGCCATTGTTTACCTTGATAACACTTTGCACACAATTGACATTATCTTAATCAGCTTCATGAGGTAGTCACCTGGAATGTTTTTCATTAAACAGGTGTGCCTCGTTAAAAATTAATGATGGAATGTCTTGCCTTGTTAATGCATTTGAAACCATCAAACAGTTGTAAGACTTTGAGTGGGTGGGTGGAGCACAGGAGTACGGCAGGCCAGAAGTGAGTTCCAAAAACTCTTTTATTTAGCTTTTCAGCTTTTATACTTTCCACTCTCTCAGTCACATGCTCTCACACACACACACACACACACACACAAACAAACATTCTGGTTGGGGAGAGAGCTCCCTTCCTCTGCTCTCTCTCTCTCCTTATATAGGGCGTGGTCACTGGGGAAGACACACAAACACAGGTTAATTGACATCAGGTGCAGTGATTCTGCCACTTACCTGCCCTGACTCCGCCTTCCGGTCACCGACTGACGCTTGACCATGCCCCCGCTGCCACATACCCCCACCGCCCGACTCAGGCCGGGCAGCTGTCCGGCCTGAAAACCGACCCCCCCCCCGACGGGAGAGGAAGTCCGCCACGACCATCTGCGCCCACGGCCTGTGGATCACCTTGAAGTTAAAGGGCTGGAGTGCCAGATACCAACAGGTGAACCATGCTTTGGCATCCTTCATGCGGTGGAGCCACTGGAGGGGCACATGGTCCGAACAGAGGGTGAAAGGGCGTCCCAGCAGGTAGTAGGGGAGGGCGAGGACCACCCACTTGATGGCTAGGCACTCTTTCTCTATGGTGCTGTAGTGCCCCTCACACATTGACAGCTTTCTGCTGATGTACAGCATGGGGTGATCCTCCCCCTCCACCTCCTGGGACATAACAGCCCCCAGCCCTCTGTTCGACGCGTCCGTCTGCAACATAAAGGGGAGAGAAAAGTCAGGAGAGTGTAACAGTGGCCCCACACACAGTGCAGCCTTCACCTCAGAGAAAGCCTGCTGGCATTGCTCCGGCCACTGGACCAGATCTGGTGCCCCCTTTTTAGTGAGATCAGTCAGCGGGCTGGTGATGTCTGAATAATTAGGTATAAACCTACGATAGTAGCCAGCCAGCCCCAGGAACTGTCTCACCCCCTTTTTGGTCTTGGGTCTTGGGCAGGCCGCAATTGCTGCTGTCTTATTAATTTGGGGATGCACGTGCCCATTGCCCAAGTGGAAGCCCAGATACCGTACTTCCACCCACCCAATCGCACACTTCTTCGGGTTGGCAGTGAGACCCGCTCACCTCAGTGACCCAAGGACGGCCCTCAGGTGTTGCAGATGCCGCGGCCAGTCATTACTATAGATTATGATGTCATCCAAGTATGCGGTCGCATAGGTGGCGTGGGGGCAGAGGACCCTGTTCATAAGCCGCTGGAACGTAGCGGGCGCCCCAAACAGCCCAAAAGGAAGTGTGATAAATTAGTGTAAACCAAACGGTGTAGAAAAGGCCGTTTTTTCTCGGGATAGTGGAGTCAAGGGGATCTGCCAATAACCCTTTGTCAAATCCAGTGTCAAATAAAAGCGAGCCGTGCCTAGTCGATCCAGCAACTCATCAATATGAGGCATTGGGTACGCATCGAATTTAGACGCCGCATTGACTTTTCTATAGTCCACACAGAACTGGACCTACCCGTTGGCCTTGGGAACCAAGACCACCGGGCTGCTCCAGTCACTGTGGGACTCCTCAACGATGCCCATTTCGAGCATGGCCTCAAGTTCTTCCCGAACCACCTTTATCTTGTTTTCGGGCAGCCTGTAAGGGCAGCTGCGCACTACCACCCCCGGGGGCGTCTCAATGTGGTGTTCTATGAGGTGGGTGTGGCCAGACAGGGGCGAGAACACATCTGAAAATTCGGTCTGCAACTGGGCAACCTCCGTGAGTTGGGTCGGGGAGAGGTGGTCTCCACAGGGGACCGGAGAGGTAAGCGATATCAATGTTCCCTTTTGAACCTCCGGCCCCAGCTCTGCCTTCTCCAGAACCAATGACACCAATGCCACGGGGACCTCCCTGTTCCAGAGTTTGAGCAGATTGATGTGGTAAATCTGTAATGCCCCACCCCTGTCCATTTGCCTCACCTCATAGTTAATGTCCCTGAATTGCCGTGTGACCTCAAAGGGTCCTTGCCACATGGCGATCAATTTGGAGCTCGATGTGGGCAACAGTATGAGTACTTTGTCTCCTGGTGCGAACTCCCTAAGGCGCGTACCCCTGTTGTACAGGCGGATTTGCCATTCTTGGGCCTGCCGCAAATTCTCCTGGGTTAGGTGTGTGAGTGTGTGGAGTTTTGCATGCAGGTCAATAACATATTGAATTTCGTTTTTGCTTGTTGAAGGTCCCTCCTCCCAATTTTCCCGCAGTACATCCAGGATGCCGCCCAGCTTATGCCCATATAATAATTCGAATGGGGAGAACCCTGTGGAGGCTTGTGGGACCTCTCGCACTGCGAATAACAGGGGTTCGAGCCATTTATCCCAATTGCATGCGTCCTCACATACAAACTTTTTAATTATATTCTTGAGGGTGCGATTGAACCATTCGACTAAACCATCCGTTTGTGGGTGATAAACGCTGGTGCGGATCGGCTTAATTCCCAGTAACCCATACAGTTCGTGCAGTGTGCGTGACATAAACGAAGTGCCTTGATCAGTCAGAATCTCTTTGGGGATTCTGACTCAGGAGATGACGTGGAAGAGTGTTTCCACAATACTACATGCTGAGATATTGTGAAGAGGCATTGCTTCTGGGTATCGTGTTGCATAGTCCACTAGAACTAAAATAAAGCGATACCCTCGTGTTGACCGATCTAATGGCCTGACGAGATCCATCCCAAGTCTTTTGAACGGGGGTCTCGATTAATGGTAGAGGGTGCAAAGGCGCTTTTGGAATGGCCGCTGGATTTACTAACTGGCATTCGTGGCACGCCGTACACCACCTATGGACATCGCCGTGAATCCCTGGCCAATAGAACTGGGCCATTATTCGGGCTAGTGTCTTATCCTGCCCCAAGTGCCCAGCCATGGGATTAAAGTGAGCCCCCGGGAATACCAATTCCCGGCAGCTCTTTGGGATCAAAAGTTGTGTGATTGGCTCCTTAGTCTGAGTGTCCTGCGTCACTTGGTATAACCTATCCTTCATAATGGAAAAATAGGGATAGGATGGGATGGCGTTTGGCTGGAGCATTTGACTATCGATTACTCTCACTTGGTCAAATGCATGCCGCAGAGTCTCATCTTGCGACTGCTCTAACAGGAAATCCATGAGGGATTCCCCAGGAGAGGAAGGAGGAGCCTGCTGCTCCTCACTCTGACGTGGAGATGATGTAGATGGCTCTGTGACAGCTGCTCCAACCAATGCCACACCGGGACCTCCCCCTGCTGAACTACGGCAGGACCCACTCTTCACTAAATGAGTCATTAATTCCCAAAATCCCGGCCAATCAGTCCCCAAAATTATCGAGTGTGTAAGGCGAGGATTAACCACCACCTTTACACTAAATTTTCCCCCTTGAAATAGAATGTGGACCGACAGTAAAGGGTAGTTGTGAACATCCCTGTGCACACACAACACCTTCACCAATTGTGCTCCCCCCAATGCCTCGTCTTGCACCAGGCTTTGGTGGATTGAGGTCTGATTACAGCCGGAGTCCACCAAAGCCTGATACGTATCCCCTTGGACACTCACCGGTATGCGATACACTCCGGCCCGATCGAGGGCAGTTCCTGGCACGTCGGGGATCCGGACCACCACGCCCACCTCCATTGCCGAGCACTGATGCTGGAGGTGCCCCGGCTCCCCGCAGCGCCAGCAAACTGGCCTGGCCTCTCTCTCTGCACCGGCGCTCTGGGGCTCACTCACCTGGGGGGGGGAAGAGACAGACATGGAAGCAGGAAACGGGAGGGCACCGTGGGTGCAGCAGGCCGGCTGGGGTGGAGCCGGCCCCCACCTCCGCGGTGGGGGAACAGGGCGAGGACAAGACACAGAAGGGGAGGGGGAGAGAGAGAGAGAGGAGAAAAGGAGATCTGCAATCCTGCTGTTGGAACGGCCGCCAGATGATCCTTCGCCAACTTGATGGCCTGATCCAGCGACGCCGGGCGGTGGCACTGGACCCACTCCGCGGTCCCTTCGGGAAGTTGGGCAATGAACTGCTCCAGTACCACCAGATCGATGATTCCCTCGGCGTCGTAATTGTCAGCCCTCAGCCACCACCAGCAGGCGTCCTGGAGTTGTTGGCCAAACACGAACGGCCGGCTGACCTCCTCTAGGCATAGAGCGTGGAAGCGCTGGTGTTGCTGGTCTGGGGTGTGCCCCACACGCTGGAGGACAGCCCGGCGCAGGTCTGCGTAGACCAGCCTGCTGTCGGTGGGGAGCTGTAGCGCGGCCAGCTGCACCTTGCCCGTTAGCAGGGGGAGGAGCCGCGCCATGCGCTGTTCCACCAGCCAGCCCCAGGCCTCTGTTGCTTGCTCGAAGAGCGCTAGGAAGGCCTCAGGGTTGTCATGCGGGCCCATCTTCGTTAGGGTGAGGTGGGGAGGGCCCGCGGCGGTGGAGGTGGTGGACCCCACCAACGCAAGGAGGTGCCGGAACGCCTGACGATCTTCCTGTTGCGCCAACACCAGGGCATCGAACCTTTGCGCTTGCTCCTTTTGGAGGGCAACCAGCGCCTGGTGCTGGCTCTGTTGGGCTGTGGCAAGGGTGTGGATCAGGTCCACGAAGGGGGAGGACTCCATGGGGCTGTTCTCCTCTGTGCTCCTTCCTGGGTTTCGGCACCACTGTCAGACTTTGAGCGGGTGGGTGGAGCACAGAAGTACGGCAGGCCAGAAATGAGTTCCAAAAACTATTTTATTTAGCTTTTCAGCTTTTATACTTTCCACTCTCCCAGTCACATGCTCACACACACACACACACACACACACACACACACACACACACACACACAAGTGTTCTGGTTGGGGAGAGAGCTCCCTTCCTCTGCTCTCTCTCTCCTTATATAGGGCACAGTCACTGGGGAAGACACACAAACACAGGTTAATTGACATCAGGTGCAGTGATTCTGCCACTTACCTTCCCTGACTACGCCCTCCGGTCACCGACCGACACTTGACCATGCCCCCGCTGCCACAACAGTAAATAGTAAATAATAAAAATACAGTAAATAGTCCTTTTTGACAACTGTAGTAATCCATATTATGTCAAGAACCACTCAAATAAGTAAAGATAAACAACAGCCCATCATTACTTTAAGACATAAAATACATTTTAATTAAGAAAAATAAAGAAAAAAACATTGAATTAGAAGTGTGTCCAAACTGTTTGTACTGGTACTGTATGTATTTAGTACATTGATTAAACACAAAAGGAGCAAAGATTCTCAAAAAGCATTAATTAAACAAAAAGTATGTATATAAGTTATATGCTAGAATGTTTATTCATTCTTTATTTCCTTCAAGATGAACAAAGTATCTATCTATCTATCTATCTATCTATCTATCTATCTATCTATCTATCTATCTATCTATTCATTTGTTTCCTTTCTTCTACAGCCTCTGGACTATGAGACAAAGAAGGCCTATACCTTTACAGTGGAAGCATCAAATGCACACTTAGACCCACGGTTTCACAGTTTTGGTCCATTTAAAGACACAGCAACTCTCAAGATTAATGTTCTGGATGTGGATGAGCCTCCTGTCTTCAGTAAACCATCCTACACAATGGATGTTTATGAGGACACACCAGCAGGCACCATTATTGGAGCAGTGACCGCTCAGGATTTGGATGCAGGAAGTAGCCTGGTCAGGTAGGTTTCTGGATTCCTAAGTATTTTACACTCAGGAATGTAAAACACAGCAATACATTGGGCTTCCACAAGCTGCCAGAACATCTTTAGTGTACTTGGTGCAGATTCTTGAACTGTACTGAAGGGATCAACACAAAAGATCAAAAGATGTGGTAACTGGGAAGACCATAGCATATGACTTAATTCATTTTCATCCTCATTAAATCATTCAGTGAGCGCTTGTGCCCTCTGAATGAAGACACTGTTCTACTGGAAGAGATCACACCCATCTAAATGGAAATGGTCCAATGGAGGGACAAAGGCAATCCTTAAGATCCTTAAGTTGTTTTGTTTTGATTTCTTGTATATCTTTCCTCTAATGCAACAAGTGGATCCAAACCATGCTAGGAAAATTAACCCCACAGCACAACAGAGCCAGTTTTTCATTTAATTTTCACCCATCTGTATTTTCTTGTAGATTACTGCACTGTTCTTTTCTCCAATTCCTTCATTCTGCAGTCCAGGTTAAAAGGTTTTTTTTTTCTTTTTTTCCCCTCCCAATTCCTTTAGGTGTGACCACAGTATAAGTGGTATGTAATGGGTCTCATGCTCTGATGGCCAAACAAATATCTTCTTCACCAAGAGTTGTACCAGATATATACTTTTTCATGGAGAATTATTTAGAAATACTTAGCATTGTTCTTTGGCGCTATACTCACACACGACTGGAGAATGGTACTGAATCCACCCCTGTGTATGGAGCAGCTTTTAAAGTTATGTCTTAGAACTCTATATATGGAAAGCACATATTGGGTGAAAGAGGAAAATAGCAAAAGTGTCCTTTGCTAGCTTCAAACTCTTCAACCCTTCTATGAATTTTGAACAAAATTCAACATCCATCCATTATCTTCAGTGTCAGGCGAGTCTACAAGACACTTTGTACCACTTATCCATCAGGATCGCCTGAAGCCAATCCCAGCTGATTTCGGGCAAGAAGCAGGGTATACCCTGGGCAGGTTGCCAATTTATCGCAGGGCTAACACAAAGACAAACAACCATTCACACTCATGTCTATGGGAAATTTTAGAGGAGCCAACTAACATCATTCACATGTCTTTGGACTGTGAGAAGAAACCAGTATACTGGGAGGAAACCCACACAGGCACAGAGAGTACATGCATACTCCACACAGAAAGGCCCTCACTGGCTGCAAGATTCAAACCCAGAACCTTCTTTCTGTGAGGCAACAATGTTAACCATGCCACCCCAAATTGAACATATTCCTCAGAAAGATTCTCATTTTAATGCAGATTTTTTTTTTCTCTTTGAACATCTCCATCTCATGAGGATCATGTGCACTGAGTGCAGATTTCACATTTCAGCTCCCTGTGGCCTACATGTAGTATATATCTTTTAATGAAAGTATGAACACCATATAGACATTCATGTTTGATGTTCTTATAAACAATTCATAATTTATTGGTCCCCCTTAATTGGATATCAGCAAGCAAAATGTTGTGCTTCACTTCTGTGTTAATGATATACAATTATACATGTCAGTTTGGACAGATTCAGCAGCATAGCTATGCAAAATAGACATATTTTAAATACATGAAAGCTTGGATAAATCATACCGTAACTCTCTTTTCCTGAATTTTGATAAAATAGAAATTCATATGCACATTGATTTTGCTGATTTAATCTTAGAGAATGGTTGCCTATTCTGTTAAACCAAAAGCTTAAGTTAAGAACATTCATCTGATCTTTTATCTGCCATTTGATTACAATTTAAATAACATTCAGTCACAGAACCATTATTACATAGTTTTTGTTCTAGATTAAGGCCTCATATCAAGGTTGTCACAAGAGACCATCCTCTTAGTTTTAAGCTGGAGTTAACATAATGACACCATAATAATTGCCATTTAATGTAATAAGGAGACTCTTCAGTGGAGACCCTTCACTGTACAAAGGCTGTCCTCAGCACACTGATTGACAGGTTTCTGCACCATCAGAATGCTAGACTGACTACAGTGTGACATTTGAACTGCTGTCTCCATTGTATTAAAGAAAGAAAAAAACATCTTAACCAAAAGCCACTTTATACCTGCTTTACATCTTCCATTGGTTAAACTACTTTGCACCACATTTAGGTCATAGTGTGGGATTTCTTTGCAGTTGCAAACACAAGCGTGGCTGTCCAGAATGCTGAAGTCGCTCCCACACAGATTTCATTTCTAGGATTCTTTTTCAGAGTACATGAATACTCTGACATCATTTTCTCAACTTCCATCAAGTTTCATTATCTTCACACCTTTCTGCAGCCTTGGGAAGCAGCTTTTACAATTCCATTCATTTCAGAGAAAAAAAAATCATGCCCTGCACCAACACTTCAAGGTGCTTGTGTGCTACTAGTGACAAAGTAACAACTTTATGAGACTGGGAAATGAGGAACTGGAGACAGGTGCTGCAATTCAAGATATGCTTTAGTCACACTGTACACACAAATATGCACGATGGGGTGACACAGCTCCCTCTCCTGTTACTGGCTATCCGAAAGACACACAGAGACACACATTAATAGACAGCCAGTAATTAGACACAGGTGTACCTTGTCACATATTACCTGCTGGTTCAACCTGACTCCATGGTGTTCACAGCTGAGACTCAACCACACCTTCGCTACCACAGACCCCCACTGCCCAACTCAGGCCAGGGAGCCATCCAACCTGAAGATGAGGAGAGGTACTCCACCACCACCACCACCATCTGCACCCCCAGCCTGTGGACCACCTCAAATTTAAAGGGCTGAAGGGCCAGATACCAATGAATGATCCACACATTAGCATCCTTCATGCAGTAGAGCCAATGGAGTGGGGCATGGTCAGAACAGAGGGTGAATGGGCATCCTAGCAGGTAGTCCCAGAGAGTGAGGAACACCTACTTGATGGCAAGATACTCCTTTCCTATGGTGCTGTACTTTGACTCTCTCATGGAGAGCTTGCAGCTGATGTACAGCACCAGATGCTCCTCCCCCTCCACCACCTGGGACAAAATGGCCCTCAGCCCTCTGTCCAAAGAGTTGGTCTGCAAAACAAAAGGGAGTGAGAAGTCATAAAAATGCAAAGCAGGCCCCCACACAAAACCACTTTTACCTGCGCAAAAGCCCATTCACATGGCTCTGTCCACTGGACCGGATCTGGTGCCCCCTTTTTAGTGAGGTCAGTCAGTGGGCTGGTGATGTCTGAATAGTTAGGCATGAACCGCCTATAATAGCCTTCCCAAGGAACTGCCTCACCCTCTATTTGGTCTTAGGTCTTAGGCAGGCTGCAATTGCTGCAGTCTTTTCAGTTTGGGGATACACCTGCCCATGACCCAAGTGGAAGCCCAGATACCATACTTCCACTTGCCCAATTGTAGACTTTCACGTTTGCTGTGAGCCCCATACGCCTCAGTGACCTCAGGACAGCCCTGAGCTGTTGTAAATGCCGCTGCCAATCATGACTATAAATAATTATGTTGTCCAAATCATCAGCAGCATACGCATTGAGGATTCAGCCCATAAGATGCTGAAACAGCTGGAGCCCCCAAAAATTTGAAAGATAGGGTGACAAATTGGTATAAACCAAATGGAGTGGAAAAGGCCATTTTCTCACTGGATAATGGAGTCAAGGTGATCTGCTAATATCCCTTTGTTAAATCCAGTGTTGAATAAAAACAAGCTGCGCCTAACCGATCAAGCAGTTCATCAATGCGAGGCATCAGATATGCATCAAATTTAGACACCGCGTTGAATTTCCTATAGTCCACACAGAACCGGACTGACTCATCGGTCTTGGGAATGTTTCATCCACAAGTCTTTTTACCTCATAGTCGACTTCCCCAATTTGCCATTTGACTCTTGCCACTTGGTGAGTAATTTTGAGCTTGGCGTGGGCAGTAAAATGAGCACTTTATCTCCCCATGCAAATTCCGTTAACCATGTCCCTCTGTTGTACAGGTGAGATTGATGTTCTTGGGCCTGTAGGAAATTCTCATAGGTTATGTGACTTAGTGCATGGAGTTTTGCTCTCAGGTCAAGAATATACTGAATTTCATTTTTGCTTTGAGAGAGCCCTCCTCCCAGTTTTCTCTAATGATGTCTAAGACACCACAGGGCTTACACCCTTACAGTAATTCAAATGGGGAATTCCCAGTGGAGATTTGCAGGACCTTGCGCAATTCGAACAACAGTGGGTCTAGCCAGCAATCACAGTTCTTAGCATCCCCATGAACAAACTTATGAGTCATGTTTTTAAGTGTTTGGTTAAATCATGTGACCAGCCCGTCTGTTTGTGGATGATAAACAGTACAGGTAGTCATCGACTTATGACTGCGTTTGGTTATGACTGACCGGTCGTAAACCGATCTGGTCGTAAGTCGGCCTATGTTAAGTGAATGTAAGTATATTGTGATGTGTAATGGCATTGTAATCACCTTAAAGTCTTATTTTATCAACATTTTCTTATTTCATTACCTTGGCTCATTATTTGGTTTAAGTCAAACACTGCATACTACACTGTGTACAGTACAATTTGTTTAATATGTGCAAAACAAAAAATATGAAATACAGCTGTGAAAAATAGAAAACATTTTAGTTTGAAACATACCAAAATACAAATGTAAAACATAGCAAAATACAAAATTTAGTGACCGCTGGAATCACTGGTGCTTGGCTATGGGTCGTCTACGTCATCATCAGCTGTTGCAGCGCTCGGGCTGGCGGGAGGATTTGCTCGTTTCATAAACCAGGAGCTGGGGTGGAAACTGTATGATGGAGTGCGCGAGGGAGCGCGAGAGAGACTGCGCATGTGCCTGGAGCTGGGGCGGAAACTGTATGACGGAGTGCGCGAGGGAGTGCGAGAGAGACTGCGCATGTGCCTGGAGCTGGGGTGGAAACTGTTGTACGTGGTGAGAGGCGCTGCCAGGAGCTGGGGCAGAAACTGTCATACGCTCAGCTAGCTCAGCTGGGAAACACTTGCCAGTCATAACCAGACGGTTGTAAAGTCGATCGGTCGTAAGTCGCATAGGTTGTAAGTCGACGACTACCTGTACTATGAATCGATTTAATCCCCAATAATTCATAAAATTTGCGTAGTGTGCATGACTTCAATGTAATGCCTTGATAAGTCAGGATTTCTTTTGGAATCCCAACTTGGGAGATAATGCAGAAGAGTGCCTCTGTAACACTACATACAGAGATATTGCGAAGCGGCACTGCTTCCGGGTATCGTGTTGCATAATCCACTATAACTTACACAAAGTGATACCCATGTGAGGACTGATCTAATGGCCCGACGAGATCCATGCCCATTCTTTTGAAGGGGATCTCAATTAATGATAATGGGTGCAATGACACTTTTGGCATGGCTGCTGGGTTTACCAGCTGACATTCACAACAACCTGCACACCACCTGGAGACATTGGCATGAATCCCTGGCCAATAGGCAATTCAGGACCAACAACTGTGTAATCTCTTCCTTAGTTTGAGTGTCCTGCATCACTTGATATAGCCTATCCTTAATAATACAAAAATACAGAAAGGAAAGTGCAATATTAGGCTAGAGGAGTTGGCCATCAATTACTTTCACTTGGTCAAAAGTGTGACTCAGAGACTTGTCACACATCTGTTCCAAGGGGAAATCCCCTGAGGTATTCCCCAGAGAGAGAAGAGGGGTGGGGCCCTCCCCAGCAACAACAACAACAATAATAATAATGGATGACTTCGCATTTGTACAACTGCTGCTTCTCGTCGCTTAAAAATGGCAGTCTTTCGCGGTCTTGTTATTGTTATTGGTCTTAACAACTCTGCCCCCCCGCTGACATAAGTGGTTCTTTCCTCTGGCCCAGCAGAGAGTTGGTGCTAGCCTGGAACCAGTTTTTCTGGCCCCAGAGCCAGTTCTTTGTCAGTGGAAACAGAAAACCCGGTTCCAAACTAAGCACTGGCCCCGAACCAGCCCTGGAACTGCTTTGGTGGAAAAGGGGCACGTCATCATGACGTGGAGCTGATGCGGATGGCCCTGAGACCACCTCCCCAGGTAACATTGTGTCAGGGTTCCCCTGTGATGTACTACTGCAGGACCCACCCATGACTAACTGTTTTATTAACATTTTAAACCCTGGCCAGTCTGTTCCTGGGGTGCATGGATGGGTGAGGTTCAGACTAACTGCCACACTATGCTTTTCTCCCCAGAATTGTATAGTGACAGGCTTTAGTAATCATGCATTTCCCAGTGCCCTGCATTGAATTAGGGTTTGATGCATGGAGGTCTGATTATAACCAGAATCCACCAAAGCCCAATGTGTACCCCCTTAAATACTCATAGGGACTCTGTACATTCCCATGCAATCAGGGCAAGCCTGTGGTGCATCACAAATGTAAATTGGTAGCCCTGTCTCCTTGCAGAAGTGCTGATTCCAGGAAGTCCCAGCCTGCCTGTATCAACAGACCTACCCAGGCTTGCTCCCGGTTCGGATGGGCATGGATGAGTCCACCTGTGGAGAGAGATAGGGGCTTAATCACAGCACAGACACAGAAGGAGAAGGGAGAGGAGAAACACGAGGATAGACAGAAGTGTGGGGAGCAGGTTTCGGGGGAATTGGTCCTTGTTTCTGCAGGCCTGGGGTAGGGGAGGGATGAGAAGAGAGTGGAAGGAAGGTAGAGGGAATGGGAGAAAGAGAAAGTGAATGAGAGAGAGGGTGAGAAGCTGCAAGAGCATCTGCTCCTGGAAATGCCATCAAGTGGCTGGCTCTGCCAGTCAGACCATCTCTTCCAGTGATGCCACATGGTGACACTAGATCCACATTGAGGTCCCACTCAGCAGTTGGGTGACAAACTGCTCCAGTGTGATACAGTCAATGACGTCATCCACGTCTCATTCACCTGCCTGCAACCACTGTTGACAAGCATCTAGGAGCTGCTGTGTGAACAGAAACAGACAGCCGACTTCACTGTAGGCCAGTGCATGGAACCACTGTCGATGTTCTTCTGGGCCACAGCTGAATTGTTGCAGTATAGCCTTCTTCAGGTCCAGGTACTCCATCATGCTGGTGGCTGGGAGCTGCTGGGCCACAAGTTGTGCTTCCCCTAACAGGAGCAGCAATAGGTGTGCCACCCACTGTGACCATTACTGACCACAAGCTTGCCTCCCTGATGTACTCAAACAGCTTGAGGAAGATTTCTGTGTCATCCTATGGTCCCATCTTGACCAGCTGTGCAGGAACACTGGCCACAGGAGCAACTGCTGGAGTGCCCACTAACTGGATCAAACGCCGTCTCACCTGTCGATCCTTCACCTGGGCCTCTCACAGGGCCTGGAAGCACTACTCCTGCTTGTTGGACAGTGTGAGCAGCTCTTGGTACTGGTGTTGGAGGTCAGTGGTGAGGGTCTGGAGGAGCTCCCTGACTGGTGTGGACTTCATGGCGGTGTTTGTTCCTCAAGTGCTGGGTTTTGGCACTAGTGTAACAACTTTATCAGAGTGGACAATGAGGAACTGGAGACAGGTGCTAAAATTTGAGGTATGCTTGAATTTTATTAACACTTTTCAGTGACTTATACTACCACAGGCACACTATACACACAAACACGTATGCCGGGTTGACACAGTTCTCTCTCCCATTACTGACTATCTGAAAGACACACAGAGACACATGTTAATGGACAGCCAGTAATTAGACACACGTGTACTTCATCACATGTTACCTGGTGGTTCAACCTGACTCCTCGCCGTTCATAGCCAATGCTCAACCACACCCTCGCTGCCATAGACACCTATCTTTATAACAAGGCTGACAGGTGTGGGGCATTCAGCTGACATTGAGAACAGTACATGGTGAACATAACTAATTTCACTAGTGGAATTGCAAATAATAACATTCTAGCCACATAGCACCTATTCTGCTATATGCCAAACTCCAAAATATGCCATATGTCTTGTTCTTCACAAGAACAGCAAAAATCAATTATTAGAAGTACCATCATCTGCATCAGCACACTCTGCTTGATAGTGCAGATTTTAACATTAACAAGATTAGCTTAAAAGTTAGAGGATTACAAGACTACACTCAGCAGCTTGAATCCACTTAATTGACAGGAATAGGAAAGAGGACAAACATAACATAATGTGCGTCTTTTATAGGCTACACACATGAGCACTTGGCCCTGAGGTGATGGCTTTGCTTATTTCCAAGTCAAGGAGAAAAACTACATTAAAATGGAAGGAAACTACCACTGTTGTTCCAAAATGAAAGAAAGTAGAACTAGAGCTTCTCATTATTCATTTAAGCAGTATTGCATGAGCAAAATTGTGATTCAGCCACAGGGACAAGGCTGCAGACTTAGTGCTGCAGGTAATCACAGCTGTGCTGATATTCAGTATAACTGTACAATTGCATGTGTTATATTGCTTGTTGTGTATTGACAACCTAAGTTTGTCCCTTTTTAAATACTGTCACTTTTATGTGACCTTCAGTTATTGTTTTCCTGATTCTGCGGTTCTTGGCAAAATATATACATCTGTCCAAATGCGAAATACTCCTTGGTCTCATGTAACATCATTCTTCACCTGCCCAAGACTAAATGGAGTATATAACAAAACTTCCAATGAGATACATTCCCGCTTTGTGTTTAAAAGGTGGAAAGTTCTTTTTTTTTTTCTTGTGGGTGTACAGCACAAGGCAGTGGATAAATTAGCATAGCTAGGAGCTAGCTACTGCAGTGTAGATAAGACAGCACTGGAACAGAGGACAGCACTGCTCTGTGAGAGGGAGATATCTCTGTGGTAAAAGGGATCTGAAATTAAAAAGAAGAAGGTGGCAACAAAAAGGCCATTAGGACAGTAAGTCAAATGAAACAAACACAAGAGAGAAAGAGAACTAGCTAAAACTGAACATAGGCATTTAGCACAAATAATCGCTGAAATCAAAGGAAAATAACAAATATTTCATGAAAATGGCTGCACTGTTTGGAAATATAGGACCATTTGAAGAAAACAGAACAATAGAGGGCATACACTGAGATGTTTAAGTATTTTGCCCTCATTATTAACATTAAAGGAGCTGTTTTGATGCCAGCATTCTTGAGTGTTATGGGAGCAAATACATTCAACTTACTGCATAGTCTAGTGCAAACTGACAAGCTAGGGGGAATGTCTGGTGAGGATATAGTGAAAATATTGGGAAATCACTATTTCCCAAGACCAATGATTATCACAGCAATTCAGATTCCATAAAAAGAACCAGGAAGAGGGTGTTTTACAGTTCATAGCCACGCTACAATAATTATCTGAACATTGTGAATTTGGACAGGCATTCAATGACACCATATGTGAAAGATTTCATTGTGGTCTATATAGTGTCCATTTAGAAACGACTAATTTCTGAAGCTGACCTGACACTAAAAAGGCCATAGAGATAAGTGCATCAATGGAGATGGCTGCCTGAGAAGCACAGCAGCTAAGTGCATCAACCCAAGTGCATCAATTGTCTTTACAGCCCAAGAATAAGGCAGCAGCTGACAAGCTATGCTACCAATATGGGGAAACAGGTCACCAGGCATCAGAGTGCTGGTGCAGGGCCATAGACTGCAGAAACTGTGGTAAGCAATGTCATATTGAATGTGCCTGTAAAAATAAAAAGACCCACACACATAAACAGCACACTCAGATGAAGAAAAGTGGCTTCCAGAGACAGAAAAAGAAACATGTGAATATGAGGGCGCTTGCTCTGGATGACCAGAGTGACTGTGAAAGTGATAGTGACAGTGTGTGTTCTGTCTATCAGGGACTCTGATGATGGATACTGGGTCACACCACTGTTGGAGAACCAAGCAATGCAGATGCGAGTGGATACAGGTACATCCATGTATCAGAAGCTGTTTATAAAGAAAAGCTGTGCAAGTGACCATACTGAGATTAATGACCCATACTGGTGAAGCTGTTCCAGTGTTAGGAGTTGTGGATGTAACAATGGAACACGACAAACAGAAAATGATTCTTCCACTGTACATCATTAAAGAAAACCATCCAGCCCTGTTAGGCCATAGATGGCTGGGAAAAAAAACTCAGACTGAATTGGTAAGAAGTGTTCCTAGTCAATGATGGAGAAACAGGCCCCCCACAGGAGTTCTTGGAGAAATATTCCACAATTTTTGATGGAGAGCTTGGCAGCATGAAGTATATTATGGTTAAGCTGACAGCTGAACCAAGAAGCACAGCAAAATGTCTAAAAGCTAGACCTGTTCTGTATGCCATCAAACCCAAGGTATAGGCCAAATTAGACAGATTAGTGAAGAGTGGAGTATTGGAACCAGTGAGAACAAGTGAACAAGCTACCCCAATTGTTCCAGTCATGAAAAAGGATGGGGGTCTAAGGATCTGCAGTGATTGTAAAGTCACTGTGAACCCTGTCTTGACTGGAGAATAGTACCCTTTACCTTTCATTGATGACTTTTTTTCAGGTTTGGCTGGAGGACAGAAGTTTAGTAAGATAGACTTATGTCAAGCATATCTTCAGATGCATGTGGATCCAGAGTCATATTTACTGTTGACTATAGTAATGCACAAAGAGCAGTACAGGCATCAGAGGCTCCATTTTCAAATTATTTTTGCTCCAGCACTTTTCCAAAGAGTAATGGACCAAATTCTAAGTGGACTAACAGAGGTCCAGTGCTATTTGGATGACTTGCTTTTCACAGGACCAGATAAACAGTCACACTTAAGGAACCTGGATGCAACACTACAAAGACTGAAAAACTGCAGTCTGAGTTTGAGTTTTTCAAATCTTCTGTTGAGTACCTAGGGCATGTAATTAACAATACAGGACTCCACAAGGCACCATCAAAGGTGAAAGCTATTCTGGAGGTGCCATCCCTGAAGAATGTGAGTCAGCCGAGATCATTCCTTGGTCTGCTTACATACTATGCAAAGTTCATACCTAATTTGCCCAATAAGCTTAAGCCACTGCATGAGCTTTTTAAACAAAATCAGGACATAGAACTGGACAGATAAATGTGAATCAGCTTTCAAAGAAGTCAAAATGGCCCTCTCTAAATCTTAAGCTCTCACCCACTTTAACCCCACACTACCATTTCAGTTGGCAAGTGATGTCTCACCTTATGGTATGCGTGTGGCAGTGTCATGCATCCTGCTATCAGGGGAAGAGAGACCAATCACCTTTGCATCAATGACTGAGCAAGACAGAAGCAGGTATGCACAGATTGAGCGTGAAGCACTGGCTATTGTGTCTGGAGTGAACAAATTCCTTTTATATCTCTTCAGCAGAAAATTTACACTACTGATGGATCATCAATCACTCACCTCTATCTTTGGTCCTTATACTGGCATTCCGTCACTGGCTGCCAGTCGTGTGCAGCAATGAGCTCTCTTATTGCCTGTCCACCAGCATGACATCAAGTATAGGAAAGCTGACCAGCATGTAAATGAGGACAGGCTTTTCAGGCTCCTGTGACCTGTCATGCACACTGAACCAACACAAGCAGAGATTTTCTACTTCAAGGAAGTTCCTGTTGCTCCAGTAACCTTGACTCATGGAAAGAAACTCACACACACCGATCGAGTTTCGTCTGAGGTTATGGACATCAGCAAAAGTGGGAGGAGAGGAGAGATGATACCAAGCTTAAAGCCTTACCTTGTGAGAGGGACTGAGCTTTCAGTCCAATTTGGATGTCTATCATGAGGCCATCATATCATTGTTCCACTGCCACCAAGAAAAAAAGTACTTGACAAGCTCCACTTTGGACACTGTGTGGTGCGAATGAAAAAAAAATGGATGTAGCTAATTCTAGTGGGCAGGCCTGGATGCAGCTATAGAGAAGAAAGCAAAGTCATGTTCTGCCTGCCAGAAATTGAGAAACCTCCCACAGTTGGCTCCATTACATCCATGGGACTGGCCTGAAGAACCATGGCAAAGAATCCACATAGACTTTGCTAGATTGTTGGAGAACCACATATTTTTAACTGTAGTCAATGCTCATAGCAAATGGCCTGAGGTTGTGGTCATGTCTTTTTGTCATACCGTAATACACCTCATGCTACAACAAAGCTGTCTCCTGCCTTGGCCCTGTTCAAGAGACAACTTTCCACTCATCTTGACCTCCTGAGACCTCTATAGACAGGAGAGATTGTGCACCTTCAATAGACAGCTCAGGTGGAGAGATGGGTAAAAGCTAGGTTACAGAGCTTCACAGCAGGAGACAGAATTCTCACCTGGAACTATACCAAAGGGGAAAGGTGGATACCCACAATGGTTGTGGCAAAAGCAGGTCCTGTGTCATACACAGTAGAAACCAGCAACCATCTCATCTGGAGAAGACACATTGATCAGCTGCTCCACACTTCTGGGTCCCATGATGACTCATCTCCTCAGCCAACATCTCCTGTTTCAGAGCTGGAAGGTGACGCAGAACAGCACCCCTCACCAGAAGAACCCCAGAAGCAAACTCCAGGAACAGACGCCATTCCAGGCACACCTACACTAGCTCAGGTGCCCATCTAAGGCATCATTATGCCCAGACCAGGACCCATATTGTCCTCAGCAAGAGACAATGTGACTGACTTACCCACAGGTCATACTTATCCCAAAAGAGACAGATAGCCACCAGATAGTCCATCACTATAGTCTAGAAACTAACCTATGAAGTTGGGGCAGAATAATCCCCAGGGTTTAGACTGGGAAATGAGGTAGTCTACCCTCTTTTTCTAGTTCAGGCAAAAGTTCTATTGTGGAAACATTTTGCAAATTAAGAAATGTTAATATGTGCACAGTTAACAGAAAGAAAATAAAGAAAATATTAAGGCAATGAAATGTTTTACTTTTGTTAAGGGAACCTCAAAAGTAAGGGGGAGAGATATGTTGTGTATTGACCACCTAAATTTATCCCTTTCAGATACTGTCACCTTTGTGTTACCTTCAGTTGTTATGCTGATTCCAGGGTTCTTGGCAAAAAAAAGAAAAGAAAAAAAAAAAATCTGCCCACACAAAATACCGATGATGATGTTCATCCTTTGGGGTTAAAGATGACCAGGTGGGTGGCATTTGTGGGTCCAGAGGTCACTGATGAGGCCAATCCAGGCTTTGAAGGTATGCCTACATGTCGGGCATGTGTAGGTAGGTGCTGTAGTGGGGGTGGTGATAGTTTGAGCCTTCCATGCAACTCGTTTCCTCTGGGCCTCAGCGATGCACTCCATTTCAACTGCACATGCACCACTGGTGAGCCCTGCTCACCATGCTGAACGATCCTGAGCAAGTGACTCCCAGGAGCCGAGATTGACCTCTAGGGCCCTGAGGGACACTTTGAGATTGTCCTGAAAGCATTTATTTTGCCCCCCAGATGAATGCTTGTCTTGGCACAGCTCTCCATATAACAACTGTTTGTGTAGTCAACTGTCTGGCATCCTGACAACATGATCAGTCCATCTGGCTTTGGCTTTCTACAGAAGAGTGTTAATGCTAGGAAGTCCAACCCCCAGTAGAGTGCACACATTCCATGTGCCAAGGTTGAGTACCTTCACTTTCCTATTCATCTTCTTATTTGTTGTATTTCGACTGCTGAGTGGGATTCCCACCAACCGTGGTGTGCTGGCTCGTGTGAGGTGAAGCAGGCTATGTTTGGGGCACTGGTTATAGCCCCTTCCTCCATTGAGGTGAGCAGAGCAATTCCTAAACAGGACTGCTCAGACACCCCAGAGGTTGCTAAATTCCACTGCTGCGTCATTCCAGCAGAGAGTGACCCTATGCCCTGGGCTGCCTGTGTGCAGGTTCGTGACTACAGCTTCCAGTGTTTCCACACCTGCTGCTTCACCTCTTGGCCATCGCCACAGGACTTGAATTTGAAGTCATGACTTGTGGGTGACTTGGATTAGAGTGAGGGAGAGTTACGCAGCCGTCAGCTTCACTCTCTCATCCCAAATTAACTGGGTCCAGGGGCAAGACAGAATCAAAACAGCTGGAGCTAGGTCAGGATGCAGTGTATGGCTAACAGTGTTCTACATGTTGCACTGTGCTCTGATCGCGCTTCACAAATGCTTTGCTGGGTCTGCCTTCCTGCCCATTGAACCACCAGGTGGTGGTCTCCTGCATGTAGTCTATCAAGTCCAGTCTTTGGTCATAACCCTGACCAGAGGGAGTGAGAGGTTGTGAGTGCTCGCTCAAGGCACCACCCCAGGTTAGTGGAGGGAAAGAGATGCCTTACTACTCCACTGTATCGTGGTCAAGGATGGCACATGCCCACTACCAGAGAAGTGAAACACAAAATACTACTCAGTCTCATGTCTCATTATCCTTAGCCTACCCAATGCCAAATGAAGAATATAACATTGCTTTTATGCACCAGTTTTATAAATAAGAAATTCATATCAAGTAAGTGACATTTCAGACACAATATGGCCTAATAATTTGTTTAGTTTTGCTCCATGAATGGAAAAAGATCCTGAAGAAGCCACAGTCACTGACTGATAGCCTATGGGGTAGCTGGCAAGCTACCGTAACTCACAATGATGTGTACTTTCCATCAACTTTAGAAAACATGGATGGCCTGGCTCCATTGCCTCCACTTCTATGATGCCAAAATACTTCCATCATGTTGTCAAATTTAGAGCCAGACAATCAGACAAATATGGGCACATTCTCAAATTCTCTTCATTGCATCTATCCAGAGAGCTTAGAGCTTAATAGTTTCAACTGAAGATATTTCATTAATACAGATGCATCTAGGAAGGACATTTATTGCATGAACTGGAAATTAATTGACATTGATGTAAGTATCATGACCCATTCATCATACCAGTGAGTTAATAACTCATTATTTGGGACACATGGCTATTCTGAGTGCACTGTAAATGAACTAGCCTACTTATAAGATCCATCATAATGTTATTGGTATTGTATGTGTTCACTGATGAACAAATGGCTTTTGTGTAGATTTCAATAGCTGGTTTAATGTTGTTAATACTGAAATAATATAGCTATCAAGGTTGCTATATGGATTGGTATAGGTAGTGAGTATGATTAAACTGGCCTTTTCCAATGAAACCTCTCAATGTTTCAAAGTATTGAACATAAATTGTTAACAGTTTGTTTAAGTGCATGTGTCCAGAAAAGTTCAGATATATACTGTAGGTATATGTAATGAACAGACAGGGCGCGATGCAGGTGCTGCACCCGATCTTGCTCAGCCAAGGCTGTCAATCATTTAAATCACTTCATACAGTGTATCCACACCTTCTTATGCTATGGTGTATCCAAGTCTTTGTACGATAATCACTTAAAATACTAATTTCTGAGGGGAAAATTAAAAATGTGGAGATAATATAATTGGGAAAACTAACTGTTCAAATTAGACACTGTAGATGGAAAGACAGTTCAGATGAAAAAAGTGACATGGGAAAAAAGGCTGTTTTGTTATTGAAACTCATGGGGATAGGTGGTGCTAAAAATTGTAATACAGCCAGCCATCAGGGGTACTAGACTTGTGGTGGCTTCACTTTTTAGAGATGATAGGTTGTCCATCATCTTTTTAGAGATGGACTTGGCTGTCCATGTCTACTGTTGATGGTACTTTCCTGTTAAAATTACATCTGGTGAGCTTGGCTTCCCTTCTTCCTTTTTATCTTCATCTGATGAGCTTTCATCATTTTAAAAGTTCAGAGCTTTTATATTTTATGTCAGAAGTTATATTCATGAAAAAAAATTATTGTTAGCCATGTCCAATGATGATGTTGCTAGCTCTACTGTAGTTATGGTCTCAGTGGGACTGTTACTAGAATTGGAATTTTACATAGCAAACACAGACAAAAGGAGTGATATAAATATAAGCTCTCTTAGAACTCTGCTTGTCTAATCAAATTAGTGGACCAGTATTGTTGTATAAATTACTATGTAACATAATATTGCATCTCTCAGCCAAAGACTTTTCACAAAATTTATGGAAAAAGAATATTTTCTTAAAATGTTCAAGCTGGAAATTATAGTCAAACATGATACAACATTTATGTTTCTAAATAATGCAAATCATATAGAACCCAGTTGCTTTGAGTAATGATTTTTTCCCCCTGAATTATATAGGTATTCTATTGACTGGAAAAGTGACCTCGATAGCTTCTTTGACATTGACCCTGTAATAGGAACCATCTCCACGAATGAGCTTCTGGACAGGGAGAGCAGAGTCCAACACAACATTTCTGTTGTGGCAACAAAAGTTAGTAAGTATGCTTCAACTTCCCCAAATGGTCTCAATGTACAGCCCCAATTTCAAAAAAAGCTGGGATGCTGTATAAACTGTAAATAAAAACACAATGCAAGAATTTGCAAATCATAGAAACCCTATATTTCACTGAAAATAGTACAAAGACAACATATCAAGTGTTGAAACTGAGAAATTTTATTGTTTTCTGACAAATATATGCTCATTTTTAATTTGATGTCAGCAACATGTTTTGAAAAAGTTGGGACAGGGGCATGTTTACCACTGTTTTGCATTACCTCTACTATTAACAACAGTCTGTAAATGTTTGGGAACTGAGGAGACCATTTGCTGTAGTTTTGAAAGAGAAATGTTGTCCCATTCTTTCCTGATGCACAATTTCAGTTGCTCAACAGTTCAGGGTCTCCTATGTCATATTTTGCACCTCATAATGTGCCAAATGGGAGACCAGTCTGGACTGCAGGTGGGCCAGTTTAGCACCCAGACTCTTTTACTGTGGAGCCATGCAGTTTTAATGTGTGCAGAAAGCAGTTTGGCACTGTCTTGCTGAAAGAAGGAAGGCCTTCCCTGAAAAATATTTGTCTGGATGGCAGCATATTGCTCTGAAATGTGTATATATCATTCAAGCATTAATGAGACCTTCCAAGATGTGCAAGCTACCCATGCCATGTGCACTAACGCACCCTCATACCATCACAGATGCTGGCTTTTGAAATGTCCTCTCCTCTTTAGCCTGGAGGACCTGGTGTTCATGCTTTCTAAAAAGAATTTCTACTTTTGATTCATCAGACCTCTAGACAATTTTCCACTTCACCTCAGTCCATCGTAAAAGAGCTTGGGACCAGCGAAGGTGGCAGTGTTTCTGAATATTATTTATATATGGTTTTAACTTGCATTTGTGGATGCAGTAATGAACTGTTTTCACAGACAATGGTTTAATGAAGTGTTCCTGAGCTCATACAGTGATTTACTACAGACATGTGTCTACTTTTAATGCAGTGTCACCTGAGGGCCTGAAGATCACAGACATCCAATGTCAGTTTTCAGCCTTGTCTTGTATACAGAGATTTCTCCAGATTCTCTGAATATTTTAATTATATTATGTATTATGTCTCTGAATCTTTTAATTCCCCTCTGTTCCACTCTGGAACTGTCTAAATACATCACTGGAACAAAGAACTCCTCATCTTGCCTGGACCCCATCCCATCCACCCTCCTCAAGAACTGCCTCCCTGTCATTTTCCCCCTCATCACCAAAATCATCAACATCTCCCACTGTTTCGGCTCTGTCCCCCACCTCTTAAATTCGCCTCTGTTACACCCATTCTCAAGAAACCTGGACTTGAGCCCAACTTCCCCAATAATTTCCAGCCCATCTCCAACCTCCCCTTCATTTAAAAAATGTTAGAATGTGTCGTTGCTGCCCAGCTGAAAACTCATCTCTCCTCCAATAACCTTTACAAAACTTTTCAATCTGGATTCCACACCAAACACAGCACAGAAAAAGCCCTCCTCAAAGTAACCAATGATCTTCTCCTTTCCTCAGATTCTGGACAGCTCAACATCCTCATCCTCCTCGACCTTTCTGCAGCTTTCAACACCATCAACCACTCCATCCTTCTCTCCCATCTCCAATCCTCCCTCAATATCACTGGTACTGCTCTCACCTGGTTTAAATCCTATCTCACTGACAGACAACAATTCATTAAGATCAAAAACTGTACCTCCTCCACTGCCCCCCTGTCCCACGGTGTCCCTCAAGGGTCGGTGCTTGGTCCCCTCCTCTTCATCTTCTACCTCCTTCCCCTTGGTGGCATCATCCATCACCATAATCTCCACTTCTATTGTTATGCTGATGACATTCAACTTTACATTTCCTCCAAAACCATCTCCACTCCCACTTACACCACTCTCATCAGTTGTCTGATAGATATTAAACTCTGGATAAAAAAAAAAAACTTTCTCAAACTAAATTGCAACAACTCAGAACTGATCATCATTGGCCCCAAATCCCTCACAAAGTCCCTCCACCTCTCTATCACTATTGAAAACTCTACTCTGTCTCCCTCCCCTCAAATCCACAACCTTGGCATGATTTTTGACACCAACTTGACATTTGAACCCCACATCAATCAGTTAACCAAAACAGTTTTCTTCCACCTCCTCAATATTGCCTGTCTCCGCCCATTTCTCTCTGTTTCAGCTGCTGAAACTCTGATTCACTCCTTTGTCACTTCCTGTTTGGACTACTGCAACAGTATTCTCTGTGGATCCACATCCAAAGCTCTAAATAAACTCCAATATGTCCAAAACTCTGCTGCTCAACTTCTCACTCAAACCTGCTCTTATGACCATATCACCCCTGTCCTCCAGAAACTTCACTGGCTCCCCATCCCTTACTGCATCCGATATAAACTTCTCCTCCTCACCTTCAAATCTCTCCATAATCTTGCCCCCTCCAACTTGACTGACCTGCTCCACCCATGCACCCCTTCCTGCAGCCTCCGATCATTGGATGCCAACCTCCTTTCCACCCCTTTCAGGTCCAAGCCCAGGACCTGGGGGGATAGAGCCTTCTCAGTTGCTGCCCCCACCCTCTGGAACTCACTCCCCAAATCCTTCTGTGACTGCACCAACCTAACCACATTCAAATCATTGCTCAAGACTCACCTTTTTAAATCTGTCTTTAATGTTTGATTGTGTTTTGCCTTCTTTATTTTGTTTTTGCTTTTTATTCTTCTTTGTATGGTTTTTATTTATATTTTTCTTTATTCTGTATGATTTTAATGTTATATCGACTTGCCCCTTGTAAAGTGTCTTTGAGCACTGTTAAAAGTGCTCTATAAATAAAAATTATTATTATTATTATTATTATTATTATTATTGTTAATGATATTATATAATGGCGGCCCGGTGGTGTAGTGGTTAGCACTACACCAATAATTTATGTATTTATGAATACTTTATTGGTTTCTTATTACATTTGTGTGGCAACATGGTGGTGTAGTGGTTAGCCCTGTTGCCTTACAGCAAGAAGGTCTGGGGTTCGAGCCTAGTGGCCGGCGAAGGCCTTTCTGTGTGGAGTTGTCTGCGTGGGTTTCCTCCGGGTGCTCTAGTTTCCCCCACAGTCCAAATACATGCAGGTTAGGTTAATTGGTGGCTCTAAATTGACCGTAGGTGTGAATGTGAATGGTTGTTTGTCTATGTGTCAGCCCTGTGATAACCTGGTGACTTGTCCAGGGTGTACCCCGCCTCTCACCCATAGTCTGCTGGGAGAGGCTCCAGCTTGCTTGTGACCCTGTAGAACAGGATAAGCAGCTACAGATGATGGATGGATGGATGGATGGATATTATGTAATGATATTAATTATATTATGTACATAAATGATGGGGCGGCACGGTGGTGTAGTAGTTAGCGCTGTCGCCTCACAGCAAGAAGGTCCGGGTTTGAGCCCCGTGGCCGATGAGGGCCTTTCTGTGTGGAGTTTGCATGTTCTCCCCATGTTCGCCTGGGTTTCCTCCGGGTGCTCCGGTTTCCCCCACAGTCCAAAGACATGTAGGTTAGGTTAACCGGTGACTCTAAATTGGCCGTAGGTGTGAGTGTGAATGGTTGTCTGTGTCTATGTGTCAGCCCTGTGATGACCTGGCAACTTGTCTAGGGTGTACCCCACCTTTCGCCCGTAGTCAGCTGGGATAGGCTCCAGCTTGCCTACGACCCTGTAGAACAGGATAAAGCGGCTAGAGATAATGAGATGAGATGAGAGACATAAATGATGTGATCCCCAAATTCTTTGTGATTTTACATTGAGGAATGTTATTCTTAAATTCTTGCACTGTTTGTCCACGCAGTCTTTCACAGAGTGATGAATACCTCCCCATCTTTACTTCTGAGACTGGAGCTTCTCCCAGCTGACTATGGGTGAGAGGTGGGGTACACCCTGGACAAGTCACCAGGTTAACGCAGGGCTGACACATAGACAAACAACCTCTCTGGGATGCTCTTTTTATACCCAATCATTTTACTGACCTGTTGCCAATTAACCAAATAATAATAATAATAATAATAATAATAATAATAATAATAATAATAATAATAATGATTATTATTATTTTAGCATTAAACAAAATTTTCAGTCTTTTATTGCCCCATCCCCTACTTTTCTGGCACTTTTTGCTGACATCAAATTCAAAATGAACACATTTTTTTTTCCAAAACCAATAAAATTTCTTAGTTTCAACATTTGATATGTTGTATTTGTACTATTTTCAATGAAATATAGGGTTTTCATGATTTGCAAATATTCACACTTTGTTTTTATTTATGTTTTACCCAGTGTCCCAACTTTTTTGGAGTTGGGGTTGTAACTAATAATAAGCTGAAATATTATATCTCCCCTGAATGGGTTTCATTGTGAAAATGTCTGTCTTGTTTTGACCTTATAAATTTAACAACAGACTCAATTCCTTTCAACAACCTTCTGCCTTTAGATGATGAAAGCTTTTTTTATTTTTCAATTTAATTAGAAATTTAATTTAATTCGGCTATATCTCCTAGTCTTCTCAGACAGCTATCACATTTTAATTACAAAACATTTTTAAACACCTTGTTACCTATTTAGAAATTATAGTGCTAAGATGAGAAGCTGTTGATATTTTAAGGCTAATGACATTAAATACATTAAAATGCCATTTCACCAAGTATTCTTCATAAAGTAAGACATGAAATGCCCACTACCACTTTACTGACATCCATTCTTCATGACCTCTCAGAAGACATGTAAATCATTCCTCATGAAGCTTATGTTACTCAATCAAAATTACAAACGCTGCACTCCAAATTCATGAACTAGAAATAGTCTGGTGAGGTCACTGAAAGTTAAAGTCTTATCACCATGGTAACAAGCATTGCTAACTGTCTCACATGCTCATGCCGCTTATATGCTAATTAGTTTGCTCATGCTAATTTGTAGAGTTGTTGGAAGATGAAGCAAGTCTGTAAACTGTTGGATCTCTGTAGCAGTGAGACCTGTTCATTCAGTGTTGGAAGCTCACATTTATATATATATATATATATATATATATATATATATATATATATATATATATATATATATATATATTTTTTTTTTTTTCTGAGTCTGATAGTGAGAAACAGAAAGTTAGAGAATTAAATTGTCATCACTGGACTCACATGAAATACCACCAACTGTGCCAAACTATCAAACTTAAAAATGTATGTATAATTACATTTCATTATATTCATAAGATAAACACAACTAATGAATAATATTTCAGAGTTGACATGGTGACATAATAATAATAATAATAATAATAATAATAATAATGTATTTGTTAGCATTACAAGTTTTAATATCACACACACTTCAGTGTGGCTTGCAATCTTGCAAGCAAATACCCAAATGCTGCAACATTCATGAACACCGCAACACATGAAGAACTCTCTCTCTCTCTCTCTCTCTCTCTCTCTCTTTCTTCCTGAGCCAGGCGCAGTCCCAGATGTTGGAGTATTAAATGATATGAAATCAGAAATAACAATGCTGATGCTAGTATATGAGCTGATGAGTCAGCACTGTGTCCTAAAATAGTGTACTTGTTGCTGGTAATGAGAAGCATGCTCTTGAGACCTTGTTTCTGTTAATGCAGCAAATGTGTGGGCATTTGACTGAATGATATTAATTAGAGACTAGTCAGCTTGTGAACTTTTTTTTGCCTTGAAAATGGGGCATGATCTCTAATGCCATATTAGCACCAACGATAAAAATCAAGAAAATTTTCCATCTATTCCTAATTAAAACTATTTTCTTGCATCGTGTAATGACTATATAACCTTTGCTGGACTGCAGCCTCAATGGGAAAGTGCAAGGTTGTACATGTGAAGAGGTATCTCTTAAGAGTATTGCACCATCTAGTGGATGAAGAAATAAAAAATAAACTCAGTGTCAAAGGAAAAAATTGCAGCGTCTCTTTAGAGGTGTTCACACGGCAACTTTTACTCCGGTGTAGCACCGGGGCTGCCCCGGTAAAGTGTTCACACGGTACAAAGTTATACCGATGTAGCCCCTGAAAGCTGCTTAAACCGGTGCAAATCTAACCCTGCTCGGGAGGTGGTTTAAGAAATTTACTCTGGAGTAAATGCTAGTTTGCAGGGCAGCACCGATATATGGGACGTCTGAACGCTACAGGGGTAGACTTGCTACGCATGAGGAGAGTTGATTACATACAGGCATTGCATACTGTAATTTGCATCCTGGTATTTTGCGCTTCCAAAATGGCGAATATAACAACAACAGAACTGCGTGTCTTCCAGTGTTGCCAGATTGGGCGGTTTTAAGTGCATTTTGGCGGATTTGAACATATTTTGGGCTGGAAAATGTCAGCAGTATCTGGCAACACTGGTGTCTTCATCCACATTGTTTTCCCGGCGCTTGGTGATGCCATGACAACCGGGAAAAGGAAGTACATTTTCACGCATGCGCATATTTCATTTCCGCATTATTACTATCGTATAGCACGGTCACAAAAACTGCCGTGTGAATGCAAGTGGGGCTGCAACGGTCCTAACACGCTTCTCTCTAGTAAGCAGGTTTGTGACGAGTGAACGCTCCACAAAATTTACACCGGTGTAAGATATATCGCAACAAAATACATCGGTGCAGCATCGATGCAAATATGTGCCGTGTGAACACCCCTTTTGAAATTTAACATGGCGCAAACACACACACACACACGATATATAATGTATGTAAAACAGACATGCGCGTTTTGCTGGGAAATACACCACTCGTATCACACGAAACACATTGTGGATCTGAGTGCTGAGTGAAATATTTAAATAATATTGGCTGGCTTTTTTCGTGGTATATCAGATCTATTCCAATCAGCTAGCATGATTTTAAATGAGTTGAAGATCTCATCTCATCTCATTATCTCTAGCCGCTTTATCCTGTTCTGCAGGGTCGCAGGCAAGCTGGAGCCTATCCCAGCTGACTACGGGCGAAAGGCGGGGTACACCTTGGACAAGTCACCAGGTCATCACAGGGCTGACACATAGACACAGACAACCATTCACACTCACATTCACACCTACGGTCAATTTAGAGTCACCAGTTAACCTAACCTGCATGTCTTTGGACTGTGGGGGAAACCGGAGCACCTGGAGGAAACCCACGCGGACAACATGCAAACTCCGCACAGAAAGGCCCTCGCCGGCCACGGGGCTCGAACCCGGACCTTCTTGCTGTGAGGCGACAGCGCTAACCACTACACCACCGTGCCGCCTGAGTTGAAGATGAGTTCAATATTTTGCTAACTGAAAGGAATATATCTGATATACCACGAAAAAAGCCAGCCAATATTATTATTTATTTAGAGTGGCTAATCATCCTTTCTTGCAGCTGAATTGCGAAGGACACAGTTCAACATGCCCGATTCAAAGGCATACAAAGGCGCCACAGGCAGCCGCCATACTACTCATGTCTGACCAGGGAACACGGCCCAGATATTAACACCTATGGGCAATTTAGAGTATCCAATGAACCTAACTGCATGTCTTTTGACAGTGGGGGAAACCGGAGCACCCGGAGGAAACCCACACAGACACGGGGAGAACATGCAAACTCCACACAGAAAGGACCTTATCAGCCACTGAGATTGAACCCAGGACCTTCTTGCTGTGAGGCAACAGCACTAACCACTACACCCCTGTGCCGCGATATTATTATACGTTCACACCCTTTTCAACCATGTTAACAGGAAAAAGTGACAGTGTCAGTGCCACCATAAAATGCTCCTAAAAGTCACCAGATGCCACCAAATGGGCTCCCTTTTTTCAGAATTTTAAAGTGTTGCCTTTATTTGAATCCTGGGGAGAACACTGATGTGTATGTATGTATGTATGTACATACAGCATCAAAAATTTATATACAGCACACCTAATATTTGGGTAAAATGTTTCTTCGCAAGAGTCACCATGACCAAACATTTTTGTTTACCATGAACAAGCTTCTGGCAGAATTCTGGTTGGATATTTCATGACTTTTCATGGTAGAATTGGGAGAGGTCAATTATTTTTTTTTCTTGCCATAGACTCAACTTATAAGCACATTCCATATATTTTCAATAGGGTTGAAGTCATGACTTGTTTTAAGCTTAATGTTTGCCTGCTTTATCCTCCACAACCAGCTCTGATGCATGTTTGGGTTCATTGTCCTGTTGTAACTCCCAAGTTGTGTTCAAGTTTCTGATGGTTTATGCTGAAGAATTCTGAGCTAGTACTCCTTCTTCATTATTCCATCCACTTTGTGCAATGAACCAGTTCCATTGGCAGCAAAACAGCTCCAGAGCATGATGCTGCTACCATCACCACCAGCTGGTACAGTGTTCCTCTGTACATGGTGGTCATTGTGGCCAAACAACTCAATCTTTGTCTCATCTGACCATACAGCTATCCTCCAGAAGGCTTTTTCTTTGTTTGTGTGGTCAGCTTCAAACTTTAGTTAAGCTTGAAGGTGTCAATTTTGAAGCAGGGGGTTATTTCTTGGCTAGCAGCCTCTTAGTCCATGGTGATCTGAATTGCAGACAGTGACCCATCAGCTTCCAGTTCATGGCAGGGCTGTGCCATGGTGGTTCCCAGGTTGTTCCTGACCATCCAATCCAATTTCCTTTCAGCTGTGGGTGACAGTTTGGGTTTTCTTGAAGCAAAGTGGCTTGGCAAAGTGACTACACCTCACAATAACTTGCATACAATTGTTTGAACTGATCTTGGAATTTGCAGTTGTTTAGAAATAGCTCCAAGGGACATTCCGAAGTTGTGTATATCTGTGATCCTCTTTCTCAGATCTGCACTGAGCTCCTTGGACTTTCCCATTTTACTGTGTGTTAGTCAATCCAATGAGTGCTGTAAACAAACCCTTTTTATGAAGGCACAGAGAAACTGCCAGCTGTAGTCAGTCATGATCACTAACAGGAAGTTAAGAGACATCGGTCTTGGCAAGACAAGAGACATTTTGATAGTTTCAGCACCTCTCAATTCATAATCTAAGTGAGCGTATGTAAATTTTTGACCCTGTATGTATAATTTTGACCCTGTGTTGATTTCAGAAAACCCAAAGAAAATTAAAACTTGTGCACCAAGTTCCAGTGTTTTTTTTTTTTATTAAATACGTATGCTGTACAATCATTCTGCCACAGAACAGTTCAAAGAAATTACTGAAAGCCCAAATATTGCCATGACATTCATATCTAAAATGACATTCATGTCACTGTATGTAAACTTCTGAACTTCTGACCACAACTTTTATACGGTATATATATATATATATATATATATATATATATATATATATATATATATATGTGTGTGTGTGTGTGTGTGTGTGTGTGTGTAAAATCTCAGAGCATTGTGCAAAGCCTGTCCCCTTACGGTATCATGGCATCTATTCTTTGTTTTCATTCAGTCTTGTTTCCATCTCATGATTTTTCACTGGTAGGTCTCCCAGTTGTGTCTTGATTGTGCCCACCTTATCTTTCTAAGCTTTCTCTTCATGTCTTGTCTTCTATAGACCCCTGGACTATGATGGTGAATCCTGGATTACAAACACAATGCCAAGTTTACACACTTACCGTACATCATTCCTCCAATCATATGCTGCAGATAAATACCAAATACTGTACTACACTTAAAAAAAATGAGTCATATGCAAACTTAGAGAGTCATACGTAAATATGTTAAATATTTTTGCATATCTGTCAGTTCATAATTATAGTTATTGTTTTTCCCCAAAAAATAAAATTCCTGCTGTTTTGTTCCTGACCGAAATAAAAACGGTATCGCCATCAGAGAATGGTAATACATCAGCTGTAAATGACAAACTGGTGACAAACTGCACCAATAACCTTTAATGTTGACAGCCTTTGTCAGAATCTCTGGCAGTCTCCTGGCAGTGTGCTGACATTCAGCTTCATACCAGACATCACAGGCCATAGCTCCATTTAGTCAGAAGACAGAGAAGACATTTTGGCTGACAGGCTTATCATTTCACACAGCTGCACCTTAAATAACAATTTAGTATAGCTAATTTCAATGTAAATTTTCAATCAAGTAAGCTGCACAGGAAACCTTTGAATGCATTTCCAGTATAACTGAGTTTAGTTTAAACTGAGTTTAGTTTAGTTTGTGTCATGACTCCAACCTATGGTAGATCTGACACAAAGAAGCTACAGCTGCACAACCCCTAACACACACATAAGCATGTGCACATGCACGCACACACATACACACACACACACACACAAAATAAATAAATAAAATTTTAAAAAAAGTACACATCTCTATATTGCCAGGAAGATTGCTTTTCTCCATCAAGGTCAGCCAAAGGTCTTGGTTGTATATGGGACCCCAGCAGAGACGAGTATAGATCTCTTTTCCTCTAAGCCATCCCTTCAGCCACCCCAAGCTCATATCACAGATCAAATCTATAAAAAGTTCATTCCACACTGATGCCTCCATTGCACTGCACACACAGAATTCTAACAGCATCATGGCTGTACGTAATCAAGCTTAACACTGTAGGTCTGGTGGGTTCAATTTAACCCAGGTTTCCATGTGCTAGCCATGTTTTCACCTAGGTGACATCATCTCCTGCCTTCAACCTTTTAAAGCTCCATTTTTATGTTATTATTTCTTCAATAACTACTACTACTACTAGTAATAGTAATAGTAGTTATCAGTGTGAAAAATGTAAATCTCCTGACAGTTTAAGAGGTAATCAGAGAGAAAAGAATATTTAAATGCAATTGCTACAATTATATAGGTGAACAGTTATATTTGAACAGTTACATACAAGTAAGTATATACTGCATATAGATAGCACAACATTTCAGGCCTGGGAGAATCAAACACAGGCATCTTTCAGGATAATTTAAAGAAAATACTGAATAGTTCTGTGTCTTGAACATCTTCAGGTAGGTGAAAAAATAGTGTTGGGTAACAACTGACTACTGTAATCTGCATTATGTAATCACAGCATTAATGGTTGGATTTTATTTTATTTCATGGAATGAATATTGAAAGAAAAGCTTTGCTAACCTGACCTTTAACCTGAACATAATCTTTTGTAGCCATTTGTCCACACTATTTGCAGATGTGAACTGTTGCAAATTTGAAAGTATGAAACCCTGTCCGTAGTAGTTATTGGCTTGTAACACTGTTGAGGATCATGTGAAAGATTAAATCAGAGACAGGCTTGACAACAGAAAGGTGTATTTTATTTTTAGTTTACAGATCACTTTTCAGCAACTTCTATTTTTCTCTTATCTTTACACACACACCACACCAGGTAGCACAGCTCTCTCTCTCTAGTTACTGGCTTCTCTCTGCAAGACCACAAGAGACACACATAAATAAATTGCCAATAATCAAACACAGGTGAAACTCATCACGTTACCTGCCAGTTCGACCTGACTCTTCACCACCCACAGCTGAGGCTCAATCAATCCCCCACTGCCACATGGTTATATTAACTCCAGGGGACTTAATAATGACATAGTTTTTTAAATGGACTGATTGTACCCATGTTTTATTTTCTTTTTTTGATAAATTGGTTTGTTTGTTTGTTTGTTTGTTTGTTTTTAGTGAGTCTAATTGTTTCAACTACTGTAACTGATAACAGTCATGGCAATTGTTCTGTTAATTAAAATATATACATCTAGCTATAAGATTACTGCATCTTGAAGAAATATCCAGTTGTGTCCGGTTCTTTCATTGTTTTAATGCATATGGATATTGGCATATGAATTGATTGGTTTGGGTAATGGGTGAAAAAAAGGCCTGCTTCTATCGTGTTTTGTGGTATTATTAAAATAAGAATGGATTCAATGGGTTCACCAGTAGGTGTTGGAGGTATTATGTTTTCAGGTTGTCTGACTGTCCGAGATTCTTGTTAGTGTCATATCTCAAGAACAAGTTCTAACTAATTCTAGTGAAATTAATTCTAACCAAAAGATGAACTGATTAGATTCTGAAATAGATCCACATCAGGTCAAGGTCAAAGCAAGATCAACTTTTTCGCTTCCTTTCTGTATGAAGTATATTTTAAGGGTATTTCAGGTGTAACAAGACAGACTAGACTTGTTAGCAGTGGAGGCATTCCCACTGATGCCATTTCCATCTAGTTCTATTAGTTTCCTGTTTCTCTTGCAAGTGACATCAATTATGTAAATGTAAGCTTATTCCTTTTCTGAACTTTTCTTAATCTGACCACATGATGTCAGCATTATACAGTTGCTGATTTTCTATCCAGCCTTGGAAAACCATCAGACTTAATCATGTATTACTTTGTTGTGTAGTATTTGTGTCACACAAAATTCTAATCCTCAAGGTCTCTTCTGTTCTTACACACACACACACACACACACACACACACGTATATACATTTAGGTCCATAAATATTTGGACAGAGACAACATTTTTCTAATTTTGGTTCTGTACATTACCACAATGAATTTTGAACAAAACAATTCAGATGCAGTTGAAGTTCAGACTTTCAGCTTTAATTCAGTGGGTTGAACAAAATGGTTCCATAAAAATGTGAGGAACTAAAGCATTTTTAAAACACAATCCCTTCATTTCAGGGGCTCAAAAGTAATTGGACAAATTAAATAATTGTAAATAAAATGTTCATTTCTAATACTTGGTTGAAAACCCTTTGTTGGCAATGACTGCCTGAAGTCTTGAACTCATGGACATCACCAGACGCTGTGTTTCCTCCTTTTTAATGCTCTGCCAGGCCTTTACTTCAGCGGTTTTCAGTTGGTGTTTGTTTGTGGGCCTTTCTGTCTGAAGTTTAGTCTTTAACAAGTGAAATGCATGCTCAATTGGGTTGAGATCAGGTATCTGACTTGGCCATTCAAGAATATTCCACTTCTTTGCTTGAATAAACTCCTGGGTTGCTTTGGCTTTATGTTTTGGGTCATTGTCCATCTGTATTATGAAACACTGACCAATCAGTTTGGCTGCATTTGGCTGGATTTGAGCACACAGTATGTCTCTGAATACCTCAGAATTCATCCGGCTGCTTCTGTCCTGTGTCACATCATCAATTAACATTAGTGACCCAGTACCACTGGCAGCCATGCATGCCCAAGCCATCACACTGCCTCCGCCGTGTTTTACAGATGATGTGGTATGCTTTGGATCATGAGCTGTAGCATGCCTTCGCCATACTTTTTTCTTTCCATCATTCTGGTAGAGGTTGCTCTTGGTTTCAGCTGTCCAAAGAATGCTCTTGCAGAACTGTGCTGGCTTTTTTAGATGTTTTTTAGCAAAGTCCAATCTAGCCTTTTTATTCTTGAGGCTTATGAGTGGCTTGCACCATGCAGTCAACCCTCTGTATTTACTTTCATGCAGTCTTCTCTTTATGGTAGATTTGGATATTGATACGCCTACCTCCTGGAGAGTGTTGTTCACTTGGTTGGCTGTTGTGAAGGGGTTTCTCTTCGCCATGGAAATTATTCTGCGATCATCCACCACTATTGTCGTCTGTGGGCGTCCAGGTCTTTTTGCATTGATGAGTTCACCACTGCTTTCTTTCTTTCTCAGGATGTACCAAACTGTAGATTTTGCCACTCCTAATATTGTAGCAATTTCTCGGATGGGTTTTTTCTGTTTTCGTAGCTTAAGGATGGCTTGTTTCACCTGCATGGAGAGCTCCTTTGACCACATGTTTTCTTCACAGCAAAATCTTCCAAATGCAAGAGCCACACCTCAAATAAACTCCAGGCATTTTATCTGCTTAATTGAGAATGACATAACGAAGGAATTGCCCACACCTGCCCATGAAATAGCCTTTGAGTCAATTGTCCAATTAATTTTGGTCCCTTTAAAAACAGGGTGGCACATGTTAAGGAGCTGAAACTCCGAAACCCTTCATCCAATTTTAATTTGGATACCCTCAAATGAAAGCTGAAAGTATGGACTTTATGTCCATGTCCATTATATAACTATAACTTGAATATATTTCAGTAAACAGGTAAAAAAAACAAAATTTGTGTCAGTGTCCAAATATATATGGACCTAACTATACACAGTTAGGTCCATATATATTTGGACACTGACACAATTTTTTTTAAAACTATACAACCCCGATTCCAAAAAAAGTTGGGACAAGGTACAAATTGTAAATAAAAATGGAATGCAATAATTTACAAATCTCAAAAACTGATATTATATTCACAATAGAACATAGACAACATATCAAATGCAGAAAGTGAGACATTTTGAAATTTCATGTCAAATATTAGCTCATTTGAAATTTGATGACAGCAACATATCTCAAAAAAGTTGGGACAAGGGCAATAGGAGGCTGGAAAAGTTAAAGGTACAAAAAAGGAACAGCTGGAGGACCAAATTGCAACTCATTAGGTCAACTGGCAATAGGTCATTAACATGACTGGGTATAAAAAGAGCATCTTGGAGTGGCAGCGGCTCTCAGAAGTAAAGATGGGAAGAGGATCACCAATCCCCCTAATTCTGTGTCGACAAATAGTGGAGCAATATCAGAAAGGAGTTCGACAGTGTAAAATTGCAAAGAGTTTGAACATATCATCATCTACAGTGCATAATATCATCAAAAGATTCAGAGAATCTGGAAGAATCTCTGTGCGTAAGGGTCAAGGCCGGAAAACCATACTGGGTGCCCGTGATCTTCGGGCCCTTAGACGGCACTGCATCACAGATAGGCATGCTTCTGTATTGGAAATCACAAAATGAGCTCAGGAATATTTCCAGAGAACATTATCTGTGAACACAATTCACCGTGCCATCCGCCGTTGCCAGCTAAAACTCTATAGTTCAAAGAAGAAGCTGTATCTAAACATGATCCAGAAGCGCAGACGTCTTCTCTGGGCCAAGGCTCATTTAAAATGGTCTGTGGCAAAGTGGAAAACTGTTCTGTGGTCAGACGAATCAAAATTTGAAGTTCTTTATGGAAATCAGGGACGCCGTGTCATTCGGACTAAAGAGGAGAAGGACGACCCAAGTTGTTATCAGTGCTCAGTTCAGGAGCCTGCATCTCTGATGGTATGGGGTTGCATTAGTGCGTGTGGCATGGGCAGCTTACACATCTGGAAAGACACCATCAATGCTGAAAGGTATATCCAGGTTCTAGAGCAAAATATGCTCCCATCCAGATGACGTCTCTTTCAGGGAAGACCTTGCATTTTCCAACATGACAATGCCAAACCACATACTGCATCAATTACAGCATCATGGCTGTGTACAACAGGGATGAGAATGAGAAATTGTATTTTCAGCTGAAAATTTAATCGGGGATTTGGGGGCCATTGGCCCCCAGCCAGGTCCAGGGCGGAGCCTGGTCGGGGGTCCAGGGGGCCGAAGGCCCCCGGAAGCTAATGAGTTTTATACATTTTAGACCACTAGAAATGGTCTCAGATTGCTCAGTTGAATAATATTTTCAGTCCAAAGAAGCTTGAGTTTTGGACACTAATAAACAAAAATAGTCTCAATAATGCTCAGCTAAAAAGAATTTTTAACTTCATGCTAGAATGAAAGGAATGATGAATATAAATTAAACACATAAAGACAGAATATTTGACATAATCCTGTAAATGTTTCAGTTACTTTATTAAAGAATGCAGTTACCTCTTTTGCAGTGAACTTGTCTCAACAGAAACACAATTTCCCTGTTGAACAGTTCTCTCAGCTCCCAAAGTCACAATCACATATAACTAGCAACACTACTCTAAGTTTTCAACATATTTACAAAGTACTTGTTCTTTTTCTAGGAATGCTTCATTGCAGAGATGTTTTTTTTCCTTTTAGCAGCTAATCTGAATAAGCGATTCATTTTCTTTTGTGATAATTTTCACCATTTTGAAGCTCTTATTCGCTGTTACATCCTCAGTCTCCGGCCTCGTGGAGTGCCATGTTGAATGAGTAAGAAAGCGAAATGCGAAGAACCAATCAGAACGAAGCTTACATGTGACATTTTGGCCTTTCCTATCTATGCTCGTTTACCATTGGTCAAATCGCGATTTTTCTCTCTCAACGGCCAATCAAATACAGTGTACGTTCTGAACTGCCAATGTAAACAGAGCCTTGTTCCCGATGGTTGACCGGGTCAACACATACCTAACCCCCCCTAAATATTTTCTCCTCGGATTTAGACGATTCACAAAAATGACCCCTGGGTTGATAAAATCCGCGGAATTCCACGGATCCGCGGAAAATTCTCATCCCTGGTACAAGAAGGGTCCAGGTACTGAACTGGCCAGCCTGCAGTCCAGATCTTTCACCCATAGAAAACATTTGGCGCATCATAAAACAGAAGATACGACAAAAAAGACCTAAGACAGTTGAGCAACTAGAATCCTACATTAGACAAGAATGGATTAACATTCCTATCCCTAAACTTGAGCAACTTGTCTCCTCAGTCCCCAGACGTTTACAGACTGTTGTAAAGAGAAAAGGGGATGTCTCACAGTGATAAACATGGCCTTGTCCCAACTTTTTTGAGATGTGTTGTTGTCATGAAATTTAAAATCACCTAATTTTTCTCTTTAAATGATACATTTTCTGTTTAAACATTTGATATGTCATCCATGTTTTATTCTGAATAAAATATGGAATTTTGAAACTTCCACATCATTGCATTCCATTTTTATTTACAATTTGTACTTTGTCCCAACTTTTTTGGAATCGGGGTTGTATATATGAGAGAGAGAGAGAGAGAGAGAGAGAGAGAGAGAGAGAGAGAGGATATTACATGGTCGTAGAAAGACATGAAGTTTATCTTCGAGTGGTGAAAGTATGTTCCAAGTTAAATGTTTTTTAACCCAAGAAGGTAAACTTCATGTCTTCATGCCACCATGTAATGTTCTTTATATTATATAGACACATCCACAAAACAATTCGCAAGTTAATCAAAAGAATTTTAATTCTGAATCGGTTCGCCATTTTGACAACGTATGTCAGCAGGAAAACACTGGGAGTGATGTCATTGGAGTGAAATATCTGAAATTATTTTACATACAGGACACTTTTTCCATGGAATAAAAATATGTATTCTATTCCCTTCTCATGGGTTTCATTCATTTGGTTCAAGAGCATGCAATATTGTTATCATATCACTTATCCAACATGTATTACATCACTCTACCCAATGGAGAATGACCATGCAATATGGTTTACGATATTGCATGTTGGCAAGACAACATGTCACACATAGGCGCTCATGCGAATATCCAATGAGAAAGTTATCTGCTGTGCATGCGCAGAACCATTGTTCACTAGGAAAGAGAAAGCCCAGGCTAATCCAGTGCTAGGATTATCTATGCTATAATTAAGCACTAAATAAATAAACAAACTGAAAACTGAAACTAAAGATGTGTTGAACACCTGAAAGGCTAACAAAACTTCATTAGATATTCTTCTTGCATATTTACAAACAGTGGCAAACCGTTACTATTAGAGCTCAGCCAAACATTAGCCAGACACACCAGAAAAGCAGCAGGGCAAGGAATTAGTGGCAGGCTGCCAGGTAGCTCCGTTGTGTGTAGTTGTCAGTGTTGATTTTAAAAGTAACTAAGTAAATTACATAGGGAAATGAATAGTTAAGTACGAGTAAAAAATACTGTGGCGAGCATGTGTGGAAGAAGAGTCTAGAGACAGAAATCTTAGTTTCTCTGTAATTAGCCTGTGCTACTTGCTCTTGATAGCACTGGCTTGACCGCTTTATTAGCATTCGCTAACACTATTGATGAACGCTATACCTGCTGGAAGGTCACTTCACTGCTGCGCTAATGATGCCGATTCATGGTTAAGCTAGCGTTGGCCTTTGAGAAGGCTGAGGGCGATAAATTTTTGGTCCCTCTCACTATAAATCAATTTCTCCTTGGTTCATTCATCTGTCGGTTCCTACATAAACATATACACTGCCATGGGCTTCTGTCCCAGCAATGAAGTCCTAACCAATGAGTGAGCCAGCTCTAAACTCTTCTTAGCCTAGAGACAACAAATGAAAAAATCTTATTGGATAACTCTATTTTAATGTTTTCAGGACAGTAACCCTTTCATTTCTGAAGCAAATTTGATAGAAAATGGGAACAAGTTAGTATTAGAAGAGAATAATTGTAATAAAATTATGAAAGAATGAAAGCAATTAAAGAAGGAAAGAAATTAAATATAACATTTGAAATGCTGATATGTTTGGGCCTTCTCTGAAGGCCAAGAAGGCCCTGACGTTTCCCTTCTTTTTACAAGAGAAAAACATACCAACAGACATAAAAAACTGGAAAAGAGAGTGTGTACATATAATAATAATAATAATAATAATAATAATAATAATAATAATAATAATAATAATGGCTTTTTTGTGGCATATCAGATATATTTCATTCAGCTAGCATGATATTGAACTTGTCTTCAACTCGTTCAATAACGTGAGCTGAATGGAATATATCTGATATACCACTCAAATCCAGCTAATATTATTTAAATATGTCACTCATCCATTATGTATTTTGTATGAAAAATGCAAGTTTTTCAACACAAGAAGATAAACTTCATGTCTTCAAGCCAATGTGTGATGTTCTTTTTATTATACAGACACATTCACAAGCATTAAGTGCCCAAATTTGTTGAAACAATTAATCAATTTCCTCATGAGTGCGATATTGAGAATTATATCATTGTTTTGGTTCTCCATGTCCCGGATGTAGCTTGTATGAAAAATATGCATATAATATTCTATATGCAAGAGACATGGCCAAAAACTAGTGTTGGATGTCCATGGTCTTTGGGCCCTCAGGCAATGCTGCATCAAAAACAGACATGGTTCTACAGTGGAAATCACTGCATTGGCTCAGGAACACTTCTGAAAACCATCTTCTTTGAACACAGTTCATCATTACATCCACAAATGCAAGTTAAAATCATAGTATCCATCCATCCATCCATCCATCCATCCATCCATCCATCCATCCATCCATTTTTCATAATTGTTTATCCTGTGCAGGGTCACAGGCAAGCTGGAGCCTATCCCAGCTGACTATGGGCAAGAAGTGGGGTACACCCTGGACAAGTCACCAGGTCATCGCAGGGTTGACACATATGGCCCTTTTCCACTACCCTTTTTCAGCTCACTTCAGCTCACTTCAGCCCGACACGGCTCGCGTTTAGACTACCTCAGAACAGCACGACTCAGCTCGCTTCAGCCCTGCTTAGCACCCAAAACTTGCACGGTTTTGGAGTGGGGCTGAAGCGAGCCAAACCGAGCTGAGTGAGGCTGGGGGCATGAGCAGACACTCCCCTGTGCACTGATTGGTGAGGAGGAGTGTCCTCACATGCCCACACACGCCCCGCGAGCACGCTGGGATCTGTAAACACCGTAAACCCGGAAGAAGAATAATTACGAATTACGAGAATTTCTGAAGCCTTATGCGCCTCGCCTCATCTATACGCTCTTGCCAGTATCTGTTGGCGTTGTCGGTGACAACAAGCCACAGAACCAAGACCAGCAACACTAACGACTCCATGTCCTCCATGTTTATTGTTTACTATCCGGGTCATGGTACTACCGCTTAAAAGATCACTGATGTCACTGTTTGCGCTGCTTAACGACATCACGTGACGTCCACCGACTTTCGCTAACTCCACCCAATGTGTCCACCCACTTCCAGCCAGCACGGTTCAGCACGGTTGTAGTCGAAATGCAACTCCAACAGCCCCACTCAGCTTGACTCAGCCCAACTCAGCACGGCACAGCTCAGCCCAACTCAGCTGCGTTTGTAGTGGAAAAGCGTCAATAGAGACAAACAACCATTTACACTCACATTCACACCTATGGTCAATTTAGAGCTTCCAATTAGCCTAACCTGCATGTCTTTGGACTGTGGGGGAAAACGGAGCACCCGGAGAAAATCCACGCAAACACGGGGAGAACATGCAAACTCCACACAGAAAGGCCCCCGTCGGCCATTGGGCTCGAACCCAGAACCTTCTTGCTGTGAGGTGACAGTGCTAACCACTACACCACCGTGCCGCCCCAATTTCAAAATTCAATTCTAATTTTTTGAGATGCACTAGAATTATGATTAGGCAAAACTAGGAAAAAATACCTCATTCCTCCTCAAGGTCAAACAGAAATAAATATATGAGGCCATCAAAACATTTTATGCTTTCCTCTAATATAAATCATCACTCTGGAGTTATGAAGCCTCTATAATGAGGAGTATGATGTCTTTGAGAATGTGTGTGAAGTATAGATTCTAAATCTTTTAACCGTGTCATCATGAAAAAGGTGTTGTTGTTTTTTTGTTTGTTGTTTTTTTTTATTTCAAAAAAATTCCCCATTGTTGTGGTTGCATGTACTGATCTAGCCTGAGAGATACATGCTATTTATACTGTTTGAAGACTAATTTCCTCAAACTCAAAATGAAATATTGTAATATTTTGAGATTTTTTTGCACTGTAGGCCAGAATTATCAATATAAAAAAAAAATGCTTGAAACATTTTAGTGTATGTGTAATGAGTCTAGAATATATTAAAATTTCACTTTCTTAAAGAACTGATGGAAAATATTGATATTTTTCATGATGTTCTAATATTTTTAGTTGCACAGGTAAACAATATCCAGAAACATCATTGCCTTCTCTGGGCCTAAGCTCATTTACAATTTACTGACGTGAAGTTAAAAACTGTCCTGTGGTCTGAGGAATCGAAATTTGCAATTCTTATAGGAAATCATGGACACTGCATGCTTCGTGCTAAAGAGGAGAGGGACCATCTGGCTTGTTATTCGTGCACAGTTCAAAAGCCAGCATCTGTGATGATATGGGGGTGGATTAATGCACATGGTATTGGTAGATTGCACAGTACTATGTTACAATAAGTCTACCCTTATAAAGGGTTCATGAATGGTCTATAATTAGTTTATTAATTCATGTTGTGAACACATCATAAGCCACTAATAGTCATAACACATTCGATAAAAAAGGGCAACAGTGACCTGCTGTTTGCCAAATAGTGAGCCCAGTATGACTACTGTTATAAAGTGCTTTATATATACATATATATATAATATACTACACACACAGACACACAAAGAGAGAGAGAGAGAGGATATTACACTCAAGCACAAATATATGAAGTTTATCTTTGAGTGGTGAACACTTCACGAGTGAGCGGAGCAAATGAGTGACATATTTTTCAACACAAGAAGATAAACTTCATATTTTCATGGGGCAAGGCTACATGTGAGGTGGGACTATACACTCATTTAATGTGTTTGAGGTATTCAGTGGCTCTGCCATCTTTCAAGGCGAGGCTAAACAAAATCAATGTAGCCCCACCAGTGATATCTGTGAATCATCTTTTCTATGTGGAACCCAAATCATATTCAATGGCTGTGTCATTTTTCAAGGAGCTGCATCAATGTGACAGGTCCTGACATGGCAATACATGCTAACTAGCTTACCTCTTCACTTAATTGCTAGCTAACATTAAAAAAATTGTTTCTAGTTTAAAGTTTAAGTGTGAATGTTCATAATTCATTTATAAATCGTGATATGTTATACAATTTATAATAAAGCACCCTTTCAGCAGTTATAAGTGGTAGTAACTCATCAGCAGACGATATGTTTTACATTTTACAATCAGACTCCCTTTTGCCCCCTGTGATGACCTGGCGACTTGTTCAGGGTGTACCCCGCCTTTCGCCTGTAGTCAGCTGGGATAGGCTCCAGCTTGCCTGCGACCCTGTAGAAGGATAAAGCGGCTAGAGATGATGAGATGAGATGAGATGAGATGAGATGAGATGAGATGAGATGAGATGAGATGAGATGAGACTCCCTTTTGCCAGTTATGAATAGTCATAATTCATTAATAAATGCTGATGTGTTTTACACTTCACAACAAAGCTCCCTTTTTCCAGTTGTAAGTGTTGCTATTTCATCAATCGATCAAATTCACTTAATAAGAAAGGACCCTGCCAACCAACCATCATTGTTTTGGTGGTTAAATGATTGTAGGATGTTAACAAATATCTAATGAAGCTGACAGTTTCACATGCTAACTGATAAAGGGACAAGATAAAGTGAGCTAAGCAACTCACAAGATCTGAAATTTAACAGATAAAATCTGCAGCAGTATCTTGAGCTTGTGAAATAGTGAGCCTGCACTGAGCTATGAAAACTGTTATAAGTTGATTATAATTGTTTATAATTGTGAATTACAACCTAATTAATAACCTAATTATAAACCATTTACACTTTATCAGGGTAGTCTTAAATGGTATCGATTGCACATTTTGGAAGACACCATTAATGATGAATGACAGAGGTTTTGGAGCAACATGCTGCCATCCAGACATCTTTTTCATGGATGCTTTGCTTATTTCAGCAAGACAATGCCAAACCACATTCTGCATGCATTACAACTGCATGCGTCCATTGTAAAAGAGTCTGGGTGCTAACACAGTCCAATCTTGTTTCTCATTGAAACAATTTGGTGCATTATGAAGCCAAAAAACAATGCAAAGGAGAACCCAAATTGTTGAGCAACTGAATGCATATATCAGGGAAGAAATGGACAACATTTCATTTTCAAAGCTACAGGGATTGGCCTCCTCAGTTTCCAAACATTGACAGAGTGTTGTTAAAAGTAGTGGTGAGGCAACATAGTGGTAAACATGCCCCTGTCCCAACTTTTTTGAAACATGTTACTGGCACTAAATTCAAAATAAACATATATTTTACAAAAATATATAACTTCTCAATTTCAACAATTGGTATGTTGTCTTTGTACTATTTTCAATGAAATATAGGGTTTTGATTATTTGCAAGTCATCACATTCTGTCTTTATTTACATTTACATTTTACATGGAATTGGGGTTGTAAAGAAGTTGACTTCGGGGTGCTAAAATCATATAATACAGTGAATAAAGCAGGAATATAATTTGCACATGACATATCAAGAAAAAAGCTCATGTTATGAGCACGTCTAAAGCATGGTGTTTGTGCTCTCTCTCTTACAGACAACCCCATCCTAACCAGCAAAGTTGTAGTCACAATTCACGTGTTAGATGTGAACGAGTTTCCTCCAGAGTTGGCTGTACCTTATGAGACCTTTGTGTGTGAAGGTGCCAAAGTGGGACAGGTGAGTGTGTAGCAATATGTGGATCAATTTATATTTTTGTCAGAACACACACACAAACAAAGCTTCAAAAATAACAAGGTATTATGAGAAGCATAACAAAGTGATGACAATTCTGGACTAATGAGCCATTTAAGATGATTTATGATGCACTTCTCCCACCACCGCATTCTTTACAATTGCAGGGCAGTTGTGGCCACGTGTGTGTGTGTGTGTGTGTGTGTGTGTGTGTGTGTGTGTGTGTGTGTGTGTGTGTGTGTGTGTGTGTGTGTGTTTTATTTGTGCATCACAGCTATAGGAGGAGGCAAACAATGTAGGTATGATTGATGCCAGGTATTATTCTATGTTTGTGTTAATTTGTGCAACTAACTAATCAAAGATAAGAAAAAAATGAGCACTTTGCACAAGGAATTTTTATCTTTGGGATATAATGAAATTGCATAAATATTCAGGAAGGTCTAACAGTGACTTCTTCCACATTCGGTGACTCTGATGAGGGATTAGTTCTCACTGTTTGGATTTCTGGGTATTTGACAAATTTGTGTAGCACGCTGTGGTGATGAAGTACCTGGCAGTGATCAGGTGGTCGAGCAGCATGGGCTGATGGATGTTCATGATGGGCTGGTCACGTGTGGCTAAGTGATGCATTAGCTCAGAGCTAATCACTTTGTTCAACATGCACCTGCAGTGTTCACAGCAGCGATGCAGCAGGTGATGTTAACAGCGGGGCAGGATGGTTCTGAAGCAGGCATGAGCAGCAGAGTATAAAACATGACATATGTGCTTCTCCTTCATGAGGTAGATCATGATCACGTAAGGTGTCAGATATGAGTAGTCAGGGCAGTGGAGACTGATTTTGGCCAATCATTCGGAAATGGAAAGAAATGAAAACACACACATTGCTTACCTGGCCACAAACACAGAGAGTGAAAATAAAGCACCCTCAGGCAAACTAGCTTCAGTGATACTCCATGATATATACAGTGGTGCTTGAAAGTGTGTGAACCCTTTAGAATTTTCTATATTTCTGCATAAATATGACCTCAAACATCATCAGATTTTCACATAAGTCCTAAAAGTACAGTAAAGAGAACCCAGTTAAACAAAAGAGACAAAAATATTATACTTGGTAATTTATTTATTGAGGAAAATGATCCAATATTACATATCTGTGAGTGGCAAAAGTATGTGAACCTTTGCTTTCAGTATCTGGTGTGACCCCCTTGTGCAGCAATAACTGCAACTAAACGTTTCCGGTAACTGTTGATCAGTCCTGCACACCGGCTTGGAGGAATTTTAGCCCATTCCTCCATACAGAACAGCTTCAACTCTGGGATGTTGGTGGGTTTCCTCACATGAACTGCTCGCTTCAGGTTCTTCCACAATATTTCGATTGGAATAAAGTCAGGACTTTGTCTTAGCCATTCCAAAACATTAACTTTATTCTTCTTTAACCATTCTTTGGTAGGACGACTTGTGTGCTTAGGGTCATTGTCTTGCTGCATGACCCACCTTCTCTTGAGATTCAGTTCATGGACAGATGTCCTGACGTTTTCCTTTAGAATTCGCTGGCATAATTCAGAATTCATTGTTCCATCAATGATGGCAAGCTGTCCTGGCCCAGATGCAGCAAAACAGGCCCAAACCATGATACTACCACCACCATGTTTCACAGATGGGATAAGGTTCTTATGCTGGAATGCAGTGTTTCCCTTTCTCCAAACATAACGCTTCTCATTTAAACCAAATAGTTCTATTTTGGTCTCATCCGTCCACAAAACATTTTTCCAATAGCCTTCTGGCTTGTCCACATGATCTTTAGCAAACTGCAGATGAACAGCAGTGCTCTTTTTGGAGAGCAGTGGCTGTCTCCTTGCAACCCTGCCATGCACCCCATTGTTGTTCAGTGTTCTCCTGATGGTGGACTCATGAACATTAACATTAGTCAATGTGAGAGAAGCCTTCAGTTGCTTAGAAGTTACCCTGGGGTCCTTTGTGACCTCGCCGACTATTACACTCCTTGCTCTTGGAGTGATCTTTGTTGGTCGCCCACTCCTGGGGAGGGCATACATGTCAACCCCTCATGGCTCTCACCTGTACTCCCTGGTAAAGAAATCCATAATTTCCATACCAAATCCATAGTAATATTTCATGCATAATAAAAATGTATCAGATCTTACCTAATATATACACTTGTTTATTTCTGTACATCCATATGTACTGTTAACACTCAATTAAACAACAGTCACTGTTTTCTTAACCCTATATCAGTTCAACAAAATTTAGTGTCTCTTCTCACATAATCCAATAATTTGGGGTTCACTTGGCACATTGTTCAGCAATGTTCCTGATTGCTTTTGCATGAAGAAATTAATTGATGGCTGTCTCTTTTTCTGGTTTGCATTCTTCACATGCATTTAAGATTTCATTTGTTCCCTCACGTCATAAATTCCAGAGGCAAACACTTTCACGTCTCTACAACAAATTGTGCAGTTGACATACTCAGCACCCATTTTGGAAGCGATAATTATTCCATTGAATGTTTCTGTCCATTCGGGAAGAAAGCGACCTCCAGTTTTAGATGTTTTGAGTTTTTTCTTTGGTGGTGCCGACATCTTGACCTCTTGACCTGTCTATTGTTACGCTACATGTGCTGTTATTTCCCGCTTGGTGTGCAGGAAAATCACAATTGTGCATGCTCAGACATTCGGAATGGCTTGTTGGTACTAGCGGAAGTACCGGTTGAGTAATTCTAAATGTAGAAAATGGCGGATCCCATGCATTTTTGTATTTCATGACGATTTTTTTGATGGTAATAAATCAAAATAATTTTAAGGTGAAAATGTAGAAAAATCTGTAGTTGAATACCACTATGCCCGTACCACTTTTAAAATGGCAAAATCTGTAGGGAATACAGGAAATCGGTAGGGGTTGACATGTATGGGAGGGTAACAGTGGTCTTGAATTTCCTCCATTTGTACACAATCTGTCTGACTGTGGATTGGTGGAGTCCAAACTCTTTAGAGATGGTTTTGTAACCTTTTCCAACCTGATAAGCATCAACAACACTTTTTCTGAGGTCCTCAGAAATCTCCTTTTTTCGTGCCATGATACACTTCCACAAACACGTGTTGTGAAGATCAGACTTTGACAAATCCCTGTTCTTAAAAAAAAAGTTGCCCACTCACACCTGATTGTCATCCCATTGATTGAAAACACCTGACTCTAATTTCACTTTCAAATTAACTGCTAATCCTAGAGGTTCACATACTTTTGCCACTCACAGATATGCAATTTTGGGTCATTTTCCTCAATAAATAAATGATCATATATAATATTTTTGTCTCATTTGTTTAACTGGGTTCTCTTTATCTACTTTTAGGACTTGTGTGAAAATCTGATGATGTTTTAGGTCATATTTATGCAGAAATATAGAAAATTCTAAAGGGTTCACAAACTTTCAGGCAGCACTGTATGTGTGCACAAACCTGTGTTAACTTGATTATGTTGTTGGGCTTCCTTGCATGAACTGCTCTTTTAGGTCATTTCACAACATGTCTATTGGGTTAAAGTCTGGACTTCGCCATTCCAAAATGTTAACTTTCTTTGTATTTCTTTGTAGAATTACTTGTGTGATCATTTGTTGTCTTGCTACATGACCCATTTATGGTTAAACTTCAGTTCACAGACAGATACCCATACATTTTCTTGTCGAATTTGCTGGTGCAATCCAGAATTCATAGGTTCATCAATAATGGCAAACTGTCCTGGACCCAAGGCATCGAAGCAGCCCCAAACCATGATACTGCCAAACCCAAGCATCATGGTTTGGATGAAGTTCTTATGTTGGAATGCAGTGTTTGGTTTTCACCAAACATAATGTTTTTCTTAATGTTCTATTTTAGGTTCATCTGTCCATAGAACTTTCTTCCTATAGATTTCTGGCTATATCCAGGTGGTCTTAAGCAACCATCAGACAGGAAGCAGTGTTCTTTTTGGAGAGTGGTGGCTTCCTCCTTGCTATCCTGCCATGCACACCATTCCTGTACAGTTTTTGCCTAATGGTGGACTCCGAAGACATTGACATTATTCAATGCAAGAATGGCCTGTCAGGCTTTAGATGTTACCCTGGGGTTCTTTGTGACTTCCTGTATTATTATTTGCCACAACCTTGATCTTTGTTGGTTGACCACACCTTGGGAGAGTAACAGCAGTGTTTTATTTCCTCAATTTATATATCATCTGCCTGACAGTGAATTGGTGGAGGCCAAACTCTTTAGACATGGCTTTGTATCTGTAACAGTTTGTATGGGTGGGTGGAGCACAGAGGACGGCAGGACAGAGATCAGGTTCGTAACCAGGGGTTTTATTGCCACACTTTTCAGTAAACAACTCGTAAACTATACAGACACACACACACACACGACCAGCGTCTGGTTCGGGGATGAGCTCCTCTGCTCTATGCTCTCCCTCCTTAAGTAGGGCGCGGTCACTGGGAAGACACACACAAACACAAGTTAATTGACATCAGGTGTAGTGATTCTGCCACTTACCTTCCCTGACTCCGCCCTCCTGTCACAGACTGGCGCTTGACCACGCCCCCGCTGCCACAGTAACCTTTTCCAGACTGGTGAGCATTGATAAATCTGTGGTGAAGAACAGACCTTTATCGTAAAGACCCAAGCTTCAGTTCTTGAAACATGGGAAGGGCCACTAAACTCATGCCATTCCCTTGATTAAAACACCTGACTTCAATTTTCCCTTTAAATTAATTCATACTCCTGGAGGTTCACATACTTTTTCTGACAAAGATATTTAATGTTGGATAATTTTGCTCAACAAATACATGTAAAAACTCTCATGTTTTTTGTGTCATTTTTAAAAACCTGTTTCTCTTTATCTAGTCTTCGGACTTGGATGAAGATCTGATCATATTTCAGATCAAATTTATGCAGAAATGCAGAAAAATGTAAAGGTTTCATAAACTTTCAGGTGCCACTGTATGTATTTTGGCTTCTATAAAGTTGCATGACTTTTCAACTTCTGTATTTGTACTTTGTCCTTTGCTTGGACAAATTAGTCTCTCCTTTAAAGACATTTTAAGGAAAAAGGATGATGAAAATAAATGGTCCCTCTTGTTCATTGTACCCATGATTGTACTTCACATATGCCTTCTTAACTGACCAAGTTGTTGCTGATAGGGTATATGAAGCTGCAGTCTGGTCTACAAAAAATAAAAAATAAAAAGTTTGTGCATTTGGTTCCACAAAAGTCCAAAATAATCTGTTTTAAGACATCAGTGTAATTTAGGTTCCAGTAATGAAATTTTATAATAATTCACCACAGTAAATGTTTGTTATACATTTACTGAACATCCACACAAACATCAATCTACTTCCTTCAAACTGCCTTTATCCATAGGTGATTCAGACCTTCAGTGCAAAGGATGAGGATATTCCTATGACAGAACACAGTTTCTCCTTCAAATCACCTCAGGAAGGGATGAAGATCAAGAACTTCACCATCAAAGATTTTGGAAGTGAGTCTCTCTCTCTCACACACACAATCAGTATATCCTACTGATAGAATTAGAGGAATATATAGAGGAACCTGTTTTATTGCTATAAAGTTTTCCTTGTTGTCACTGAACAACAAAATCATGTCTTGTTTTAAAATTAGAAAGGTAATTATGCAAGTGTAGATGACATTTCTGGGGTGGCATGGCAGTGTAGTGGTTAGCACTGTTGCCTCACAGCAAGAAGGTTCTGGGTTTGAGCCTAGTGGCCAACGGGGACCTTTCTGTGTGGAGTTTGCATGTTCTCCCCGTGTCTGCGTGGGTTTCCTCTGGGTGCTCAAGTTTCCCCCACAGTCCAAAGACATGCAGGTTAGGCTAATCAGTGGCTCTAAATTGACCATAGGCGTGAGTTTGAATGGTTGTTTGTCTCTATGTGTCATCCCTGCAATGACCTGGCGACTTGTCCAGGGTGTACCCCGCCTTTCGCCCGTAGTCAGCTGGGATAGGCTCCAGCTTGCCTGCAACCCTGTAGAACAGGATAAAGCGGCTAGAGATAATGAGATGAGATGAGATAAATTTCTAGAAATTGTCCATAGTCATTTAGAACAGTAGAAGCATCTTAAGCCTCACTCACAACCAACCGTACGGACTGTTATGGGCGGTCTACGGTAAAAAAAATTAGCAAAACCATGCTTGAGACTTGCGTGTGTTCAGCGCTGTAGAAAGTCGCAGACTGCCCATGGAGACTTTTGGTCCTGCACATGCAAATTCTGTGGGTCTTGCTACAAATCAAGAACGCATACACTATGTACGGGACCCGTATTCCTTTTGTACGCTTGACCCAAGTCAGCAGTAGGGGCTTTTTCCGATGACAGTAAGATTCATGAGTGACACACGGTCATTGTATGAGTGACATGCCTCAGAAATACTACACAAGTATTCCACACTTGCTATTTGTGTGGCCCACAAGACAGAAGTACATCTCACTTTCTACCCCTATGTGTGGTGTGCACACAGCGCACGCGACCTGCACGCAACATGAGGGGCAAGACTCTGGGTATATATATTGGGGAGGAACCAAGGAACCTAGCATGTAGCATTGTACAGTAGAAAGGAAGAAGACCACCTCATTTGCTGTTTTTATTTGAGTATAGAGGATTTCGACGTGACATCACAGGTGACGTGACGCCCCGGTGTCCGCCATTTTGAAGGTCAAGCTAGCTAATGTCAACAACAGGAGCTAGTATGTTACTATAGCAATGTTTACGTTCAGTCATTTGGATGACTGTTAAAACCTTTCAGTCTCAAGTTTTTCCTTTACTGTATTTACTAGTTTACTGAGCGAGCGCGCTAGCTCCCAGCCTGCCCTAGCGCGCTAGCTCAGTAAACTAGTAAATACAGTAAAGGAAAAACTTGAGACTGAAAGGTTTTAACAGTCATCCAAATGACTGAATGTAAACATTGCTACAGTAACATACTAGCTACTGTTGTTGACATTAGCTAGTGCTAACAGCTAGCTGCTAGTGCACTGCTACAACACAGACACCGACCCTAATAATACAGTTCTTGGTCATTGCCTGGTAACAGCAAATTTATAACGGGCCATGTCTCAACAGACTAAGAAGTTATTTCAATGACATTTAATAGCATTTTGTTTATCCTGAGGACTGAAAGTAAATGAAAATGTGAACAAACCTTAGCTGTAATAAGATGGCGACCACCGGCTCCAGGGACGACCTGCTGATGTAGGCATGTTACCCAGCCTGGTTTTTAATGACATAGATATACAGATCATGTGGGCCGAAGTCAGGTAAAGACGAGAGCTTGGTGTACTTCCGTACGTCAGTGAACAATCCTGGTGGAAGCAGGTAAACGTCGTTCTCTAAGCCTGCTAACCTCAATTTTTGCAAATACCTCTCCCTCTGCTCGCCCTGCAGCCCTACGTCGCTGGATAGTGAAGGTGTTTTCTGCATCTCGCTCCTTTTTCTTTTATGTTTTTTCCCTGGAATTTCCCAGACGCCTGACTGCAGGTCAGGAAGATCACCTGCGCTGCAGCGCTGCAAAGCCAGAAAAAGATAGCCTGGTAACGTGTACAAATCACGTACACCAGCATCATTGATTTTCTGGTGATATCGCTTCTTACTCGCGTCATCTAGGCCGGATAAAATACTCGACAATGAGAGTTCGTCATGATCAACAGTGTATCGCTACCGGTAGTCGCCAAATTTGTGACCATCAAAATGGCGCCGGCTACTTGTTGACATGGCAACGGTCACGTGGGTCGAAAACCTCTATATGTGTAATTTACCTTGCAAACATCAAATAATAAAAAAAGAGTATAAGGGAATAATCCATTGTATTACGCTGTAAAAAATCCCAACTAAATAGCCCAACAGTTTGGGCACTGAAACACACTTTGACTCTGACTCCAAGCTACTGTCCTGCTCCTACTCCTGCTGAGTGGTGGGAAGGGGTGTCGGGATGTCCTTGTCCTCATCACTGAGCATGGCACAATGGCCTGACAGCAATGATGGGATTGCAATGTCCTCACTTCTGGGCATCGTTAGCTGAAACATACATGAAAATTAGCATATATAATATTAATTACATAAGCATATAGATACTGAAATGAATGTTTAAAGCATGTGTATTTACCTGTGAAAATACCTCTGGCGGGGTGCTGTGCCTTCTGCCGGCTTGAAGGCATTCTTCTCCATGTCTGTGCAGGGCTCCCCGGTGCTGCTACCATCGTCATCAAATTCTTCCTCCTCCTCCCCCTCTGCTGTTTCAGGCTGGGTTACTTCACTTTTGCTCGCTTCTTCTTGGGTCCCATTTTCTAAACTTTAAACTGAAAATTTTTACATTTTTCCCACAAAATATCCAATGTTCTTCAGTCGAAAGACAGATGCAGAATGCTGCAGACACGCTGGTTTTATACCCACTCCTGGCTTGCATCACATGCAAGTTATGAGTGATTGTAACGTACTAATCACATGCATCACACATGCTTCACAAGTGCGGCCCGAACTCGTAGCGCAGGAAACTGGTAAAATGCAAGTTTCACACACTCCACACTCACTGAACACACACTGATCACGTGCATCAGATATACGCTTTCCACAGGCGAATGGCGCAACTTTCCCCACGCCTCGAGGTCAGTCAGGTGTGCAACCTGTACTTGACAAGTACTTTGCCTGTACTCCTCCCCCAAACTTTCTCCCAGGTTCACCACGACCCTGCGGCATGACTGTGAGCTACCAAACCCTGCAACCCGTGCGTGTCCAAAACACTTACGGTGGGTTGTGAGTGAAGCTTTAACTGCACATCCAACAAGGAGCAGCTAATGGGAAACATTTAACTGAAAGCATGACTCCTGGCTTTTGATTTCTGGTTTAAGCTTGAATGGACAACCCAATCAAAAAGTATGATTCGTGGGTAAGATTAGCATTGATCAAAGTCCCTAAACACTGATTTCACAAACAAACAAACAAACAAACAAACAAACAAACAAACAAACAAACAATGCCACTTCTCTAACTGAAAAAGGTTGAGCAATTCATTACACTTTATATGAGTGTGTATTGGTTAACAGTACTAGCAGTACAAAAACATGTAGAAAATGAAACAATATAACTTGTCTCTCTACTCCTTGATCAATGAAATTATTTTAGTAGTTACAACCCCAAATCAGAAATAGCTGGGACTGTATGTTGAAATTGAAATAATAAAAAAATGAAAACAATGATTTGTACATTAGGCGGCACGGTGGTGTAGTGATTAGTGCTGTCGCCTCACAGCAAGAAGGTCCGGGTTCGAGCCCCGTGGCTGGCAAGGGCCTTTCTGTGCGGAGTTTGCATGTTCTCCCCGTGTCTGCATGGATTTCCTCCGGGTGCTCCGGTTTCCCCCACAGTCCAAAGACATGCAGGTTAGGTTAACTGGTGACTCTAAATTGACTGTAGGTGTGAATGTGAGTGTAAATGATTGTCTGTGTCAATGTGTCAGCCCTGTGATGACCTGGCGACTTGTCCAGGGTGTACCCCATCTTTCACCAGTAGTCAGCTGGGATAGGCTCCAGCTTGCCCGCGACCCTGAGAACAGGATAAAGTGGCTAGAGATAATGAGATGAGATGAGATTTGTACATTAGTTTTGACCTGCACTGCACTCAAAATAGTACAACAGCAGATTATTTTGTTTTAACTCATGATTTTTTTTGGGGGGGGGATTGTTTTTTTTTTATTATTTCAAAATAAACACATTTCAATTTTGTTTCTTGCAATGCATTTAAAAAAAAGTTGAGACAATAAAGTTTTTACCACTTTGTAATGTTTCCATTCCTTCACATAACACTTAAAAGATATTACAGGACTGAACACACCAAATGATAAAGCATGTCAGATGTTATTTTAAGGTGTGCAAGAGTACACAATGATTATTATATTTTTCATTTCAAATTTTGCCACACATTCTCTGTTGGGAACAGAGGTGTCAGGCACCCTCTTCTTCCACAGCCATGCCTTTGTAATGTGTGCAGAATGTGGTTTTACATTGTCTTGTTGAAATATCCCTGGAAAAAAATGTCATCTTAAAGGCAGCATATGTTGCTCCAAAACCTCAGTGGACTTTTCTGCATTAATGCTGACATCACAAAAATGTAAGTTACCTTTGCCAAGGGCATAGACCTTGGCTTTTGGACTTGTTGCTGATAACAGTCTGGATGGCCCTTTCGGTCTTTGGTCTTGAACACATGGTGTCCATTTCTTATAAAAAAAAAAAGACCTGGATTACTGATTCATCAGACTGCAATACATATTTCCCCAGTGTGATGGTCCACCACTTTGATCCTCAAACACTAGGCCTTTCCTGGACACTGCTTTGGTACCAAATCATGACTATAATCACCTGTTTTCAATCACATCTTTATTTAATTATTTTGCTTCATGACTAGCCCTAAATTGCCCCCTTCCCAACTTTTTTTGGAATGTGTTGCAGGCCTGAAATGCAGGAATGGATGTATATTAACAAATGAAATGAAGCTGACCAGACAAAACATGAAATATCTTTGGTTCATACTGTCTGCAGTGAAATATACTGTAAGTCAAAGTAAATGTAGAAATCATTGTGTTTTTTTTTTAATATGCATTTTCCATACTGTCCCAACTTTTTCATATTTGGGGTTGTATAACCACCTTAATTTAGAATGGATATTCTGAACAGATGGTTGAATATCTAAGGATATTGCTTCCACAATGCTACAGATCATGCCCTTAGACTGACAGATGTGCTCCTGCCAGTTTTTACCCCACTCATTGAAATGTTCATACTGGTCAGCCTTTGAGTTGATGGGAGGGTAGTTTGGGAAAGTTTTTTTTTTTTTTTTCCTAATCTGCCACACTATGCTTCACTTGAAGTGCCTTTCTAATGCTCCAAAAGCTTTGTAAGTTTGTTCTGAAGAATAAACCAGGCTCTAATTTGCTAATTTGTTTATTAAATCACTTTTTGAAAACTGTTGTTTGGAAAACAAACAAACAAAAAACCTTGCTTTAATATCCTTTTTTCATATCCCTATCCACCTAGACAACACTGCAGGCATTGTATCCCTGCGCAGTGGCTTTTGGCGGCATGCTCAGGAGATCTACCACCTTCCAGTTGTGATTGAGGACAATGGTTACCCAGTACAGAGCAGCACCGGTACCCTGACCATCCGTGTGTGTGGCTGTGATTCTGATGGCTCCCTGCTGACCTGCAGTGCAGAGGCCATCTTTCTCCCTGTGGGTCTCAGCACCGGGGCACTTATCGCTATTCTGCTTTGCATTGTAATACTGCTAGGTGAGTGACCTCCTGGCTGTGACCAAATAGTGATGAAAACAAATCTCATAATTAACATGGAATTGAAATATATCAATATAACATTATGTGGCAGTGCACAATCATGTGACTACAGTATTTTATACATGGAGGATATTGTAATATTAAGGCTTGTAAAACCTCCTTTTTTGTGAAAAGTTTTGTAGTTGTGAACCATACATTATGGATAATAATAATAATAATAATAATAATAATAATGTTGAATTTCTTTGGCACCTTTCAATATCCCAAGGTCGCTTAAAGGTACTGAAAGGAATCCAACAAATGGATTGCAGTGGCTCCAAACACAAGTACAATGCAGATGATCTCAGTAATTAGGTTCCTTTAATTGAGGATTAAATCCTTAGTGTAGCCAGATGGTGGAGTGCAGATTTGGAACCCATCAAGATTACTAATATATATATATATATATATATATATATATATATATATATATATATATATATATTGCATGCATCAAGTATACTCCTCTGATGAGTGAAAAAGTATTACAAAACAGTAAAGAGAAGTCATTTTAGGAACTTAAACTGAGATTCTGAAAACTATTTCCCATTTTTAATTTTGTATGAATATTTCTATTAATTCTACTCATCGCTAATTCAAAAAAAAAAGAAGGTCTTTTAAAGTTCTGTGCTTCATGAGCTATTAGCCAACCTGATCCTGGAAGACCTTTTATTGAATGGATCAAAATAAACAGGCCTCTGCAGCTTTCCAAGCTCAGTTAATTAGAATGCAGTTATTAATTCGGCACAGGGATATCATCCATGGTGGCTTCTCTCCTAATCAGATTCATAAAAAAAAAAACGTCCCCACTAACGAGATGGACTTAGTTATGGCCCAGTCTAAATTACTCATTGAGATCTAAGCTCTAGGTTCTGTAGTGATAAACTAAACCACTGAGCATAAAGAATGGGCTAGGGAGCCCTGATTGCTTCCTTGCAATGCCAATTTAATTAGAATTGTTGGTCATTAAAGTAGGACTTTCTCAACACGATAAGTTAATGACTCATCTGTCCCTTACTGAACCAAAAATATTGCACATAATTGTGGCTTAATGACACAAACGTGTTTACATCCAATACATAAGTACAACAACAACAACAATAATAATAATAAAAACAACAACAAAGTGAGCATCACGGTGGTGCAGTGGTTAGCACTGTCACCTCACAGCAAGAAGGTTCCGGGCTTGAACCTTGTGGTCGACAGGGGCCTTTCTGTGTGGAGTTTGTATGTTCACCTCGTGCCTTCATCGGTTTCCTCCAGGTGCTCCACTTTCCTCCCACAGTCCAAAAACATGCATATTAGGTTAAATGGCTACTATAAATTGCCCATAGGTGTGAGTGTGAATGGTTGCTGTTCTCTGTGTTATTCCTGTGATAGATTGGACACCTGCCCAGGGTGTATCCCACCTCTTACCCGAAGTCCGCTAGGATCAGCTTGAGCTTCCCTGTGACCCTGGTGGATAAGCAGTATAGATAACAGATGTATGGATTAAAAAGTATAATGTCAGTTTTGGGTATCTCATCTCATCTCATTATCTCTAGCCACTTTATCCTTCTACAGGGTCGCAAGCAAGCTGGAGCCTATCCCAGCTGACTACGGGCGAAAGGCGGGGTACACCCTGGACAAGTCGCCAGGTCATCACAGGGCTGACACATAGACACAGACAACCATTCACACTCACATTCACACCTACGGTCAATTTAGAGTCACCAGTTAACCTAACCTGCATGTCTTTGGACTGTGGGGGAAACCGGAGCACCCGGAGGAAACCCACGCGGACACGGGGAGAACATGCAAACTCCACACAGAAAGGCCCTCGCCGGCCCCGGGGCTCGAACCCAGGACCTTCTTGCTGTGAGGCGACAGCGCTAACCACTACACCACCGTGCCGCCAGTTTTGGGTATAAGTATAGCAAACTATATAAGAGACTGTATAACACCCACAACTTGTAACGTAGCACCAATAACCTGTTTGTCGTTATATTTGCACTACTACCTCTGCCATCTCTCATTGATGCAATTATTATGTGCAATAATATAGGCCTTAAACTATTTTTATGCATACTTATATTTATATTTATATATATATAAATATTATTTATGTATATATGTGTGTGTATATATACAGAGTCTACCTGTAATGTGCAATTTTTCCAAGCCTCTCAATAAGGCAATTTTTCTATACTTTTTCATGGTAGATAATGCAAATAGCCCTCTGTATTTAATCCTTCGTTTGTCTAATTTTTATTTCAGTTTTATTTGTTATCTGTTTGACATTTTCTTGCTACTGTAACACGTGAATTTCCCCGATGTGGGATGAATAAAGTGAATCTAATCTAATCTAATCTAATCTAATCTAATCTAATCTAATCTAATCTAATCTTAAGTACAGAAAAATGCACAGGATTTTTTGGCTTATTATATAAAGCCAAATATTAATTATGCACTAACTACGCAGAGCAGCAGGAATATAATCCAAATGGCAAATGAACAGATAAGCAGACTGAGTACAAATTACATGATCAAGCATGTAGCATCATATAAAGTACAATGGTGAAGCAAAACAAAACATCTGCAAGAACAGTTCTAAGTGGTAAAGAAGGACAGTTCAGAAAGATATCACTGCACAGTAAAGAGCTAATGCAAAATATGGTGAGACTAATAGTCTTGAATATTGTTTATACATCACCCCCTGAAGATGCAGAATTTAAAGTTATAGCTGTTTGATGATAATCGTTACAGTTTATTCTGTAGCGCCCCACAATCCTGCATCATAGAAAGCTCAGAGATGTATTGGACAGTAGATGTCAGAGGGTCAATGAGTCCAAAAATTTTTTACTTTGTTTCCCTACATCATGCTTTATTTATTTATCTATTTAAGCTTTCATATGTCCATGATTTTACCTCTTCCCACAAGTTTTACCCATTCCCTCAGTTGACCCCATGCTTTATTTTCAAACCATGATCACTGTAATAGATTCATTTACACTTTCAAGGGAGAACAAATTAAACTGACATAAAGAAACAGACCTGAAACTAAACCATGTTTAAGCCACATTAATATCTATAGTACACGCTTTGCTCAGAATAAGAGGCATTATCTTTTTGGAATCAAACTAGTTGACAAGTTTTATATATTTAAAAATAAATAAATAAATAAATCTTTTTTTTTTAATCCAGCAATTTATTTTTGCATACCAATTAATTAATTATGCATAATTAATGGGTGAGAAGGATTAAAATGGGTTTAAAGTAAGCAGGAGTAATTTTTCAGTCATAAATAATATTAACCCAATTTCCAGAAGAGTCGGGATATTTTCCAAACTGCAATAAAAATAAAAATCTATGATTTGTTAATTCACATGAACCTTTATGGAACTGACAAAAGTACAAAGAAAAGATTTTCAATCATTTTATGACCAACTTAACTGTATTTTGTAAATATAAATGAAGTTAGAATTTGATGTCTGCAACACACTCAAAAAAGTTGGGACCAGGGCATTACCATTGTGTTACATCAATTTTCCTTTTAATAACACTTTTTAATCTTATGGGATCTGGGGATACTAATTGTTGCAGGTTTGCAATTGGAATCTTTGTCCATCTTGATACAAGACTTCAGCTATTTAACAGTCTGTGGTCACCATTGTCTGATTCTCCTCCTCATGATGTGCCATACATTCTCAGTAGGAGACAAATCTGGACTGGCAGCAGGCCAGTCAAGCACACACACTGTGTCTATGAAGCCATGCTTTTGAAGCCCATGCAGAATGAGGCCTGGCATTGTCCCGCTCAAATAAACATGGACTTCCTGGGAATAGACATTGCTTTGATGAATAGATCTCTCTAAAATCCCAAATATGCCAAAATATATCAATAGTACCTTCACACACATGCAACTCACCCATGCTGTGGGCATTGATGCACCCCTATACCATCACAGATGCTTGCTTTGTCCTCAAAACAGTGCAAAAACTTGATTATTAACTCTTCAAGATATTACACTTATTAGATTTACTGTTTTTCAATGTGGTCTCAGACCTTTGGACCTCACTGTCTGTTTGACCATTACAGTGTATGTGTTTCATTTTATCTTTCTTTATATTTTACAACCCCGATTCCAAAAAAGTTGGGACAAGTAACAAATTGTAAATAAAAATGGAATGCAATAATTTACAAATCTCAAAAACTGATATTGTATTCACAATAGAACATAGACAACATATCAAATGTAGAAAGTGAGACATTTTGAAATTTCATGTCAAATATTAGCTCATTTGAAATTTCACGACAGCAACACATCACAAAAAAGTTGGGACAAGGGCAATAAGAGGCTGGAAAAGTTAAAGGTACAAAAAAGGAACAGCTGGAGGACCAAATTGCAACTCATTAGGTCAATTGGCAATAGGTCATTAACATGACTGGGTATAAAAAGAGCATCTTGGAGTGGCAGCGGCTCTCAGAAGTAAAGATGGGAAGAGGATCACCAATCCCCCTAAATCTGCGCCGACAAATAGTGGAGCAATATCAGAAAGGAGTTCGACAGTGTAAAATTGCAAAGAGTTTGAACATATCATCATCTACAGTGCATAATATCATCAAAAGATTCAGAGAATCTGGAAAAATCTCTGTGCGTAAGGGTCAAGGCCGGAAAACCATACTGGGTGCCCGTGATCTTCGGGCCCTTAGACGGCACTGCATCACATACAGGCATGCTTCTGTATTGGAAATCACAAAATGGGCTCAGGAATATTTCCAGAGAACATTATCTGTGAACACAATTCACTGTGCCATACGCCGTTGCCAGCTAAAACTCTATAGTTCAAAGAAGAAGCCATATCTAAACATGATCCAGAAGCGCAGATGTCTTCTCTGGGCCAAGGCTCATTTAAAATGGTCTGTGGCAAAGTGGAAAACTGTTCTGTGGTCAGACGAATCAAACTTTGAAGTTCTTTATGGAAATCAGGGACGCCGTGTCATTTGGACTAAAGAGGAGAAGGACGACCCAAGTTGTTATCAGCGCTCAGTTCAGAAGCCTGCATCTCTGATGGTATGGGGTTGCATTAGTGCGTGTGGCATGGGCAGCTTACACGTCTGGAAAGACACCATCAATGCTGAAAGGTATATCTAGGTTCTAGAGCAACATATGCTCCCATCCAGACAACATCTCTTTCAGGAAAGACCTTGCATTTTCCAACATGACAATGCCAAACCACATACTGCATCAATTACAGCATCATGGCTGCGTAGAAGAAGGGTCTGGTTACTGAACTGGCCAGCCTGCAGTCCAGATCTTTCACCCATAGAAAACATTTGGGGCATCATAAAACGGAAGATACGACAAAAAAGACCTAAGACAGTTGAGCAACTAGAATCCTACATTCGACAAGAATGGATTAACATTCCTATCCCTAAACTTGAGCAACTTGTCTCCTCAGTCCCCAGACGTTTACAGACTGTTGTAAAGAGAAAAGGGGATGTCTCACAGTGGTAAACATTTGATATGTCATCTATGTTCTATTCTGAATAAAATATGGAATTTTGAAACTTCCACATCATTGCATTCCATTTTATTTACAATTTGTACTTTGTCCCAACTTTTTTGGAATCGGGGTTGTATATTCATATATGAACCTTAATAGCCTGTTGTCTTATTTCAGAGCAGACCAACAAAACAGTTTTCTTTGATGCATCTTAGCTTCCCCTGTCTTTGCTTCCCAAACAGATAAAATCATAAATGTTTTCACTCACAAAACATGAGCAGGGGTGTTAAATTAAGAAAATGAAACAGTGTGTTGCTTATCTGGGCTACTTCATGATACAATAATTCAACAACTTTTTTCAATGCAGAGAATGTGGATGTATAATTTCTGTAATTTCATTTCAATTTTATAATACGTTTAGTTACAGCTAATAGCTTATGGGTTTATTTACAGCCATAAGTAAAGTTGCAAACATTTTTGACCATGTTAACAAAAAGATAGATAGATAGATAGATAGATAGATAGATAGATAGATAGATAGATAGATAGATAGATAGATAGATAGATAGATAGATACTCGCAGGTACAGTCAACTTGCAACCAGCTACATTTATTTATTTATTGTTTGTTTGTTTGTTTGTTTAACTGTAGTAATGGATCATGTAAACAACACATGTTACCGTATATATGTCTAGCCAAACCCCCTTCTTTCCTTCTTTCCTAAAACAACAGGCAATACTATCATCATTTGGCAATAGTTACGGGGCACACTGAGACAATGGCAATATTGCATACAATCACACAAGCCTAGAAGCTGAAAGATGATACAGAACATTGTATCATCCTTGAATATTGCCCCAGATTCCAGTGCACTGTTGATAAGAGAATACCAGCACAGGTGTTAGGAAGATACTAGCAAAGGCTGACATTCCTTGCTGGCTCACTGCCTCCATACCCATGAGAATGAGACACCCCTAAGGCTCTTTTAGTCATATCCTTGTGATAGACTGAATCACTCACTGAGGAAATGCACATGTATAGGAGAAGAGAAAGAATGTTCAGGGAGAGACATAGTGGGCAACCTTCATTATAGGTACTCTATTTGTCAGCCTTGACCCACTTTCAGCTCTGCAGCAGCATGACAGTCACAGTTAAAACTCTATATGACCAAGTAAAATGCATTATCAATTGCTCTTCTGCTTATCTGAAGCAAAATACACATACAAAATAACCCCCTTAGAAATATATACAGAGAGAGAGAGAGAGAGAATATAAGTGTTGCAATGTAGATGTGTATCACTTGGAGGGGCTGTTGTTTCACAGCCATAATCTCTTAAATGAAAGGACATAAACCACTGGGTTATTTTTATTTCTTTGGCCCTGCTGGTGTCATATTCTTCCCACAAGTGTAATATTCTGGAAGTCTTTAGTTTTATGGAATTTATGAACATTTGCCTTCATCCTGAACAGGCACTATATACTGCTACACCCCTTCACCCCATATTGAAGAAAAAAAAAAGAAACATCGGTCTGCACACACTGAGAAAACTACACTGCATTCATGAACATGCATATCTATATTTACCAGACTCTAGCCACAGGGCATTATTTCGTCTCCGATAGCTCAGTAAAATTTAAGTCAGAAAGCTAGAAAGAGAAAATTCTGCAGTACTTTAAAGCAGTCAGACAGAATGGATGAAGATTGCACATCCTGAGGAGACATTTTTAGGATTGAAGATGCTGCCAATCTGTTAACCCATGAGTGAAGAGGCAAGAAATTGTTAATGTAAATCATAAAAATCAGAGCAAGTCTTCTTCCTTGACTTTATATAATAAATTTTTTCTGTTATATATATGTATGTGGGCGGCACGGTGGTGTAGTGGTTAGTGCTGTCGCCTCACAGCAAGAAGGTCCGGGCTCGAGCCCCGTGGCCAACGAGGGCCTTTCTGTGTGGAGTTTGCATGTTCTCCCCGTGTCCGCGTGGGTTTCCTCCAGGTGCTCCGGTTTCCCCCACAGTCCAAAGACATGCAGGTTAGGTTAACTGGTGACTCTAAATTGACCGTAGGTGTGAATGTGAGTGTGAATGGTTGTCTGTGTCTATGTGTCAGCCCTGTGATGACCTGGTGACTTGTCCAGGGTGTACCCCACCTTTCGCCAGTAGTCAGCTGGGATAGGCTCCAGCTTGCCTGCGACCCTGTAGAAGGATAAAGCCGCTAGAGATAATGAGATGAGATATATATATATATATATATATATATATATATATATATATATATATATATATATATATATATATATATATATATATTTTTTTTTTTTTTTCTTTTTCAGTCACTGATTGTGGTCCAAAAACATTCAATTTCATTTAAAATGGATGGCTGATGGACATTTGTGTTTACATGCTTCTGTCTCCTCGCAGTGATCGTGGTGCTCTACATGGGAGTTCGCCGGCAGAAGAAAAAGGAAACCCTTATGACCTCCAAAGAAGACATCCGAGACAATGTTATTCACTATGATGATGAAGGTGGAGGTGAGGAAGACACACATGCCTTTGACATCAGCACTCTCCGAAATCCTAAAGCAATCAAGGACAACCTTTATCGGAGGGATGTTAAACCAGAGGCTGCCTCTGTTTCTCAGCCATTAGCTGCCTCACAGGACAGTGAAGACCTTCAGAAGTTCATCAGTCAGAGACTAGAGGCACATGATGGTGATAACTCTGCACCACCCTATGACTCACTGGCCACCTATGCTTATGAAGGTGAGGGATCGGTGGCAGAAAGCTTGAGCTCCATAGAATCATTAAATGATGAAACAGAAGATGATTATGATTACCTAAATGAGTGGGGACCTCATTTCAAAATCCTTGCAGAGATCTTTGGAGAACATGCCCAAAGCCAGACTGACATCATCTCCACAAGTACCACAGAAAACAAACATTGATGGTGAACAGACATGTCAATTTGCAAGATGTATATTTATTTACTTCACTATCTTATATTCTTTTGATATTATCATTTTCTTTCTGTTTTTAATGTTGTTGGGTTTTTTTTTTCATCCTCAAGGTAATGTTCTGAGTTTTGGGTTGTCCATTCCCCATGCAGTAAAATTGACGAGAATTCAAAAAAGTATTATTTTTGATCATATTTTTGTTTGTTTTGTTTTCAGTGCTTAAGGAAAGAGAAAACTCAAAAAGGGAATGAAAACATCCTTAAGAAGTGCCTCAATAGATTTTTTTCCCCTTTGCATTACCTCTGATTTTCATGCTCACACAAAACTACCCCTACACACTACTTCCCACACAAACACATTGCCTTCCAGAAAAGCAAGACAGTGCTAAAGATGTCAAGTGCTCTAGCTCCTCATGTATAACATTGAGACCAGCTTCATTAAGTATTATGGGAGCCAAATATAGACATGGCCCAAGTTTGTCCAAAGATCATTTAAATGCTATTTATGATCATTTATTTATGAGGCTGTTTTTTTTCTTTATTTTAGGATTTTTATGTATTTATCTCTATTTATCACAGTCTCTTGTTTTGTTCTTTAGAATACACTTGGGGATATACTTTTTGTAATTATGTGCTCCTCACATTAACATGGATGTTGACGTGTTGTGAGGAAACTGTAAAGACTTGTACATAATGCTAACTGTAAAATCAGTTTAGGGCTAAACATGAGCTACTATATTGAGTCATGTAACACACTCTTTTCTTAAATAAACACCACTTTAAAAAAAAGTTATTTTTTTTAATATATCTGATTTCATGCAGGGTGTAACAGTTGCTCACTGTGTGACTGTCTGTGTGGAGTTTCTGTGCAATGTGTTCTGTATGGAGTTTTTTGGAAAGCTATTCAATAACTGTTGGGCTTTGTAAGAAAAGGCTCTGCCCCCTGATGTAGCCTTCACTATATAAGATACCAACAGAAAGCTTGCACCTTTTGATCAAAGTAGACATTTGGAATATTGGAACATCCAGACAGTAAGGCATTACAATAATCCAACCTAGAGGTAATAAAAGCATTAACTAGTTTTTCTGCATCATGTAGTGACATTATATTTCTTATCTGAGCAATATTTCTGAGATGAAAGAAAGCCATCATCATAATGCCATCAATATGAGTTTCAAATAAAAGACTGGAGTCAATGATCACTCTGATATCTTTTACTTCTGCATGTGAAGAAACACAAAAGTCATCCAGAGTTACTCTGTAATCAGAAAACCTACTTCTAGCTGCATGTGGTCCTAGTATGAGTACTTCTGTCTTGTCAGAGTAAAGGAAAAGGAAGTTAGTAGCCATCCAGTGTCTAATGTCCTCTTTTTTTTTCTGGACAATCCAGAAAACCTCAAATGCCAAACAGCCATAGTGGCAAAAGAGCTCGCCCACTACAATATCGATATAGCAGCTCTCAGTGAAACACAACTGCCAGACTCCTCTCACCTTGAAGAACATGGAGCCAGCTATACATTCTTTTGGTGTGGACACTCTGCCAATGAGCCCAGGCAATCAGGAGTTGTATTTGCTATCTGTAACCAACATCTGAGGACCATCGACAAACTTCCTCAAGGGATAAATGACAGACCTATAACTATGTGCTTAAAGTTGTGTGATGGGTATGTCACCCTCATAAGTGCGTATGCCCCGACCATGTCCTACCCGGAGGAGGCTAAGGAGGAATTCTATAAGCAGCTTGGCCATCTTATTCAGTCTGCTCCACAATCTGATAAGTTGTTCATATTAGGCGACTTCAATGCTCGTGTGGGGGCTGACCATATGGCGTGGACCAAAGTCATTGGTCATCATGGTGTAGGGAGGGAAAATTCTAATGGCACCCTCCTTTTATCGCTCTGTGCCAAGAAGCAACTGGTTATTACTAATACCCTTTTCCAACAAAAGGACAAGTTCAAGACAACTTGGCGCCACCCATGGTCTGGACATTGGCACCAAATAGATTTCATCATTGTCAGGCAATGTGATTGGCATGATGTCAAGCTTACTCGTGCTGCTAAAGTGACAACTTGCCTCTCTGACCATGCCCTCTTGAGAAGCAAAGTAGCTATCTCATTTAAGCAAAAACATCAGCACCAGAGAGTTAAGGGTGCAAAACGACTTGATGTCGCCAAGCTTGCTAACATGAGATCTTCTTAAAACCAATGTGTCAGCAGCCCTCATCGACTTTGATAAAATGAAGCATGACTCGCCCTCTGAACAATGGAAAGATCTTTGCATGAAAATCTTCCAAGCTGCAGAGGATACTACTGGCTTCGTCAACAAAAAGCATAAGAATTGGTTTGACAAGAATGACACATCAGTGAGCTAAATGTTGTCAGAGCTTCATACTCTTCACCTCAACTATGTGAACGATCAAAGCTCTGAGGAAAAGAAGAACCATTACAACCGAGTCAAACAAATGGCACAGGCCAAGCTCCGCAAGATGAAGAATAATTGGTGGATTGAGAGAACGAAGGTGCTGCAAGCAGCTGCTGATGTGCACAATGTGAAAACTTTCTTCAATGAGCTGAGGGCTATGTATGGACCATCATCTAGAGGGACCACTCCTGTCTTCGGTCTTGATGGAAAGACACTAATTAGAGACCCTGCTGCCATCTTAGAGTGCTGGGCGCAGCACTTTCACCACCTTCTCAATCATCAATCAACAATCCTCAATGAAGTCATCCAAAAAAATTACCACAGTGCCCAGTCATCGAGGAACTTGAGACCATTCCGGTGGTGGCAGATACAGCCAAGGCAATCAAGCAGCTCGCTAGTGGGAAAGAACCTCCCGATGACTTCATTCCGGCAGAAGTGTTCAAGTATGGAGGTGATTCACTTGTAACTGAATTTACCCGGCTTTCCCAACAGCTGTGGGCAGACGAATCCATCCCACAAGGTTTCAAAGATGCATCTCTGAAAGAACCATATAAGAACAAGGGTGACAGGCGGGTCTGCAACAATCACCGTGGTATATCCCTTCTCAATGTTGCCAGTAAGGTATTTGCCAGGGTCACAGTCAATTGTTTTATGTCCCACATAGATAGCATTTTTCCTGAAAGCCAGATCAGTTTCAGATCTGGAAGAGGAACCACTGACATGATGCTTGCAGCTTGACAAGTCCAGGAGAAGTGCAGAGAACAAAATCTTGAATTGTTCATGGTGTTTATAGATCTCACCAATGCCTTTGACTCGATCAGTCATGAGGGACTCTGGAAAATCCTCCAAAAGGTTGGGTGCCCAGTGAGAATGGTTGACATAATCCGCTCATTCCACGATGGCATGATGGTGCGTGTCTCAGACAATGGAAGCACATCTGATGTGCACAACATCTTTCCCTCTTTCTCTCTGTGCTTCCACGGAAGGTGGTCGTATTCTCTCTGCTCTCCCTCTCCCTCCTTTTTTTTCCCTGCTTGTGCTTCTTTGTCTTGTTTCATCTGCTGTACTTTTTGGAGACTCTCCCTGCATTACTTTCTAAACAAAAACAAAGCATGGATTTTATAAACTGGTCTCCTAATGAAATTGACACAGTTTTCTCGACGAGAACCCTGGGTTCGGGGGAACCTGCCTGTCCCACCGGAGCGTTTGCGGCTGGTTACGCGATGGACGCATGGGAGCGGTGGCGAATCGTGTGCCTGGCGACTCTTTCTGTGGAGGACATTGAAGATATCTACCTATTCAGAACCATGATTACAGGACTTTTGCTGATTGGATTAGGCATTGCCCTGGTATATCGAGGAAATCAGACAACAGTGACAGCTGTTCAAAGCCCCACAAAGCTGCCTGATATGATTGAAGTGGTGGGCAAAGCTGTTGGCACTCAGACTCTGGATATTCAGAACTTGAACCACAATATGGTTGTTATCTTGGAGAAGCTTTCGGCTTTGCAAGGAATATGTTTTTCGGAGACCAATTTGAACAGAATGGACAGATAAGGATGAGCGGTGTGGACGTGCAAAGACTGCATCTGGAAAGACCAAACAATTTATATCTTATCGACATTCGGCTCCCAGAAACAGCACCAGCCTCGGTTAAGGCCATTGTTGATGCAACATTTCCCCCTGAAGGTCACTGCTGGGAGATGCTCTCGCATTCCTCGCATTCCTTCTCCAACTTCCCGCAGTCGCCATTTTCACCCCCAGTGTGACAAGCGGGTGCGTGACCAGCGCCTTCATGGCTGCAGGAGCGGACGGCTGCTTGCTTGCGCTGGGTTACCTCTACCTCCTCCCCTCCCCCCCTACCCCATGCCACCCCCTTACCCCCACCCCTGATGCCCCCTCCTTCCCCCCTTCCCCCCCCAAGTCCCGTGTTTTAAAGTGTACTTGTGTTATTGTGCGCTTATGTGCAGAGGTTTTTAAATGTTCCCACACTGTACTCCTGACAGGAGCATAGTGGGGGGGGGGGGTTCTTTTTTCCTCATCTCTCCTCATGTTATTATTGTGCTTCCTTTTCTTTTATCCCTGTCTTCCTGTCCTGTTCCCCCTCTGTAAGGACAGGTTGATGGTCAATTTCATTGGCAACAGTGATAATAAAGGGTTCATTCATTCATTTCTAGTCTCTAACGAAACAAAGCAGGGATGTGTCATGGCTCCACTTTTGTTTGGTATTGTTTTCTCCATGATGCTTCATGATGCCTTTAAGGACAGCGGCAAAGGCATCCTCATCAGATTCAGAAAGGACGGTGGTGTCTTCAACCTCCAGCACCTAAAAGTGCAGACAAAGATCTCAACAATGATGGTGCATGAACTCCTTTTTGCAGATGACTGTGCCTTGATGGCATACTCCCAGGAAGACTTACAAAGCATGGTGGATGATTTTGCCAGAGCAGCAATCTGCTACAGCCTAAATATCAGTATAAAGAAAACAGGTTATGTTCCAGCCAAAGCCTGATGGTCTTCCTCAAGAACCAGTCATAAACATTGGCAATGACCAATTGAGGGTTGTACAGAAGTTCTGCTACCTCGCGGGCTTTCTCTCACAGAATGCCCATATTGATGATGAGATCACAGCGCATATAGGAATGGCAAGTGCAGCTTTTGGAAGGCTACATCAGGGAGTTTGGTCAGATCATGGAATTTGCCTGAGTACAAAGATAGCTGTTTACCGAGCAGTTATTTTAACCACTCTTCCATATATCTGTGAAAGCTGGACATGGTACAGCCAGCATCTGAAGAAGCTCGACCAGTTTCACTTGAGATGCCACCATAAAATCTGTGGGATCTCATGGAGAAGCAAAGTGCCAAATACTGCTGTGCTGGAATGCTGTGGCATTGAAGGAATCGAAACACTCCTCATCAAGTGTCAACTTCTCTGGTCAGGGCATCTTGTCCAAATGGAGGACAACTGTATACCAAAAGCCTTCTTCTGTGGGGAGCTAACAAATGGGCAATGCTTTCAAGGGGGGCAGTACAAGAGGTACAAGGATGTTCTGAAGTCTAATCTTAAAGTGTGTGACATCTCAATCAACACCTGGGAGCAGCAAGCGCTTAATTGAGCTGAGTGGCGACAAACATGCTATGCTGGCCTGAAGCACTTTGAGGACCAACGGATCAACATCTTCAAGAATGACGTACAGCTCGCAAGGTGCAGCTATTCGCCCAACCACCAGGAGACACCTTTGCTTGCCCAGACTGCCAACGCCACTGTCGGTCACGAATTGGACTGCTAAGTCACCAAAGAACTAAGCACAAAGCCCCATAGTCCTGTAGCAGAGAGAAAGAGATCCATAGAACATGACGGCTCAGTCCATCATCAATGTCCTCTACACATTCCTCAGTTTTATTAAGTTGGTATCTCTCATTTGGCTTTACTGAAACATTCAACTATGTATCATGGAACCGTGGAAGCTAATACCATGCTTACGAATAATATTACCCAGTGGTAACATATATAAAGAAAAAGCAGTGGGCCAAAGACAGAACCCTATGGAATGTCAAACTTTACCTTAGTATGCATAGAAACATCACCATTTACATCAACAAACTGATAATGATCAGTTAAATAAGACCTGAGTTAAATATGACCTGAGCCAGGAGAGGGCCATTTCCTTGACTCCTACAAAATTTTCTCGACTATCAAGGAGGATAGGGTGATCAGTGATGCTAAAGGCTGCACTAAGATAGATAGATTCTTTATTGTCATTGCACATTACTATACAACGAAACACTGTATGATGGCTCAGATCACACCAGCATAATAAATAAAAACCTTTTTAAACCTTTTAAAAAGCAGCATAATGGCATATAAGCAGCAGTATAAATTGTATTATGTAATTATTCAATGTAGCCAAACAGTAAGGTGCAGAGTGTGAGTCCAAGTCCAGATCAGGCCTCCAGCAGAGCTTTTACAGCCCTGGGGAAAAAGCTATTTTGGTATCTTGCTGTTTGTGACTTTATGACCCTAAGCCTTCCAGAGGGAAGGGTGTCAAAAAGACATTGTCCAGGGTGAGTGCAGTCAGTCCTAATCTTTGTTGCTCTGTTTCTCAGCCTGGCAGAGTAGATCTGTTCCAGGGATTGGAGAGGGGTACCAGTGATCTTAGATGCAGTCCTTATGATCCGCTGCAGATCTTTCCTCTCCTCTGAGGTGCAGCTGGAAAACCACACTCTGCATCCATAGCTCAGAACACTTTGTATGGTGCACTGGTAGAAGTTGGTAAGGAGCTTCTGTGAGAGCCCAGTTTTCCTCAGGGATCGCAGGAAGAAGAGTCTCTGCTGGGCCTTCATCACCACCTCTCTGGTGTTCACTCCCCATGTCAGGTCCTCTGAGAGGTGCCCAGCAAACATACAACATATATACAATGTAGTGGTTAGGTAGTGGTTTGGTAATGTCAGGGAAATACGTCGTCATTACGTAGTAAGCACGTCCTAATACAATGTTGTGCCAATACGTAACGACAACGTAGTGGTAATCTTACTTACTTACTTGGGCCCTTGGCTCCATGCGGAGCATAGGCCACCGATGATCTTCCTCCATCCAGCTCGGTTCTGGGCTTCCCTCTCCAGATCTTCCCAACACATCCCCAGTCCAATCAGCTCCCGCTCCATGTCTCGCCTCCAGGAGTTTCTAGGGCGGCCCCTCCTTCTCTTGCCTTGGGGGTTCCAGGTCAGTGCCTGTCTGGTGGTACTGTCAGCTGACTTCCTGAGGGTATGACCAATCCACCCTCATTTCCTTCTCAGGATCTGTTTGTTCAACAGGTTCCTGTCCTGCCCTGCACCACAGCTCTTCGTTTCTGACCTTCTCTGGCCACCTGATGTTGAAGATGCATCTGAGGCAGTTGTTGACGAATGTTTGTATCTTGTGTTGTGTTGTCTTGTTCATTCTCCATGCCTCTGATCTGTATAGCAAGACTGACTTGACGTTGGAGTTAAAGATGCGCACCTTGGTGTCCATGTGGATTTCCCTGGAGGCCCAGATGTTCTTCAGCATGACAAAGGCTGCTCTTGCCTTGCCAATCCTGGCTGTGACATCCTGTTCTGTGCCTCCCTGTTGGTCCATCACACTTCCCAGGTACACAAAGGACTCCACCTCCTTGATTGTCTCCCCACCTACTGTAATGGGGATGTTAGTGGTGTCATTGACCTTTAGGACTTCTGTTTTCTTCTTGTTGATCTTAAGTCCCACTCTGATGGATGTTGAGTCCAAGCGAATAGTTTTGTCCTGCATCTGACTGTGGTAGTGCGAAAGGAGTGCTAGGTCGTCAGCAAAGTCCAGATCATCTAGCTGTCTCCCCAGTAGCCACTGTATTCCATTGTTCCTTCCCTCTGTGGTAGTCCTCATGATCCAGTCAATTGCCAGGATGAACAGGAAAGGTGACAGTAGACATCCTTGCCGTACTCCTGTCTTTACTTCAAAACTGTCTGACAGTTGTCCTGCATGGGATATTCTACATGTCATGTCCTTGTATGTTCCCTTGATTATGGAGATGATCTTCTGGGGTACCCCATAGTGCCTCATTAGCTTCCATAGTGTCTCCCTATCCACACTGTCAAAAGCCTTTTCAAAGTCTATGAAGTTAATGTAGAGGGGGGAGTTCCACTCCAGTGACTGCTCCACTATGATGTGCAGGGTGGCTATCTGGTCAACACAAGACCTGTTCTTACGAAAACCTGCCTGCTGATCTCGGAGCCTGTCATCTACTGCCTCCTTCATTCTCTCCAAAAGAACTCTGTTAAGGACTTTCCCTGGCACTGATAGGAGCATGATTCCTCTGTAGTTGCTACAGTCCCCAAGGTCTAGTAGTGGTAATACCTAATGACAACGTAGTGGTAATATGTAATGACAACGTAGTGGTAATACCTAACGACAAAAGTGGTAATACATAACGACAACATAGTGGTAATACCTAACCACAACGTAGTGGTAATACATACATAACGACAACATAGTGGTAATATGTAACAACAACATAGTGGTAATACATAATGACAACATAGTGGTAATACGTAACGACAACGTAGTGGTAATACCTAACGACAACGTAGTGGTAATACGTAATGACAACGTAGTGGTAATACGTAACGACAACGTAGTGGTAATGACGTAGTGGTAATACGTAATGACAACATAGTGGTAATATGTAACGGACATGTTATCTGGCGACCATCCAGTGACATATGTCCTACTACGTATTCTACATGTTGTGTGTATTTTCTATTTGATGATCGATGGATTAATAATTTGCTTTCGTACATTTTGTTGTATGTCTCTATGAATAACATTAACAATGTGATCTTGGTCTATTGATGAATTGATCATATTTTAACTTTAAAATAGCACTGAATGAGGCCATTTCAATGAAATAAAAGTTCGTAGATTCATGATTTTGCAGTTAGGCTTGTCTTATCAGTTTATCTGCAGCTTTAATTGGCAGACTTTTTCAAGGAATGTTACCCTTGCAGTTGTTGTCACTGTGTGAATGTAAGGTGATTAAGTCTGACGATATATTATATGCAAATGTTATCGTTAAATGTTTATTTTAATGAATGTTAGCGTGTGAGTCTCCACCGCAGGAAAGTGCGTGTTTATCTAATAAAACTATTAGTGGTATTTTTTTTTATCCAAAATCATGTTTGGTACACGCAAAACTTTAACTGAAGGGGACGACTTTCACATGATCCGTGCTTGCCAACAAATTATTTCCGTGACCAGTGATTTGAGCCTGTTTCTATTCCTGTGATGTGTGATTGAGAATGTTTATGTTTGTGACCCCCCAGGGGCGGATCCGAGGGAGGGGTTTAACCCCCCTTCAGTGACTGGGGGGGGGAGGTATAAAAGAGTAAACACAACAGAAAGCTTGAAGCAAGCAAAATTATTCAAAATATGCTCAAATTCACTGAATGAACATGTACAGTTTCATTTCCCAGGGCGCCTTTGGGCCGCTCGCCGATGCTTTTTGTAGAAATTACCAATCCAATCCAATCCCCACCCCTCTCCCTGACCCCCTCCACCCTGTTAACCTGGCAGGAAAAGGGCATATGCTGGCTGACCACTATCCCATCATGCTTTGCGGCTCCGGATCCTGTCGGTCTTTCAAAACCCGTTGGAGCGACTTCTGGCCTCCCAGTTGTTTTTATTGGTGCGAAGGGAAGGTGTTTGGTTGTAATTGGAGAGCTTTAATTGGCAGACTTTTTCAAGGAATGTTACCCTTGCAGTTGTTGTCACTGTGTGAATGTAAGGTGATTAAGTCTGACGATATATTATATGCAAATGTTATCGTTAAATGTTTATTTTAATGAATGTTAGCGTGTGAGTCTCCACCGCAGGAAAGTGCGCGTGGCGCCATGTTGTTTGTGGGGGATGATGCGCGCGCGGTGGAGATCATTTTATGAAAAGATAGAAACACTACTTGAATAAATGACTTACATTTGTGATCTGTCAGTCTGAATATCTGTGTAGTGACATCCAGTACTAATAATATTAGGCCCCGGTCACACCGCCCGAACTTTGCTGGAGCGTTCCTTGAACGGTAGGGAGGGGGGGCCGAATTTCGACAACGCTCGTCACCACGCACAAAATGGGAAAAAAATCGAAAACATGGGTGTTGGCTTAGCGGTGCACCGCTGAAGCCGGCATTGCTTTAGCGTTGGTTTAGCGGTAGCGAGCGGTAGCGAGCGTTGGTTTAGCGGTCACGCGAGCGTTGGTATAGCGGCGTTCTGCGCATGCGGGCTTTGGCTCGGCGGGGGTATAAAGTTGGTTTAGCGGCATACCGCTTGTGACTACGGAGCTGAACGGATCGTTTTGATACAAGTTCTGATAGATTTTTGATAGAAGCTCCACCATCAGCTTGTCATACAGTCCATGTTCAGGCCTTCTCAGTATCCACTGTCTGACCCACACAACTCTGTCTCTCCTTCTTCTCTCTCTTCTCCTTCTGTCAACAGCTTGTTGCAATCTGAGGAGGTTCTGATTCTGCTGCTGGACTAGTACACCAATCATAGCAAGTCTCTCAGCATCCATGGTGATACAGTTTTACTGTAACTTTGAGCAAATTCGATATAGATGAGGTCTGAACTCAACGGCAGCTCGATTCCAAATGAGCTCCTGGTCCATTTCTCCCCGTATTTATAGCCAAATTCTGGTCCCGCTCCGACACCTCTATACCAACGCCAAACCAAAGTTCATCGCCGCCATGGATAGCTGCTTCAACACCCGACACCGTTCCAGCAACCCCGTGTCCGCTCGTAAAATGCTTACAACCGCTCCACCGAAGTTTGTGCAACGTTTAATCGCCGCCCGGGCAACGCTGGCGAAGCAGCGGTGGTCCAGCGTTCAAGATTTCTGCGTTGGCCTAGCGGACCCAAGCGTCCACGAACTTACGTCTAGCGGTGCCAAACTTTGACTGGGTGTTGGTGGAGCGTGGGTGAACTTTGCCGGGGCGGAAAATTGCCCCCTCCTCACCGCTCGCAATATTTTGTGCAGCTCAAAACTTTCGGAGCGGTAGGAGGGCCCCTCGAGAAACATCAGCGGTGGCCGAGCGTATACGGCATTATTTTAATGGGGGCCAACTTTTGTTAAACGGTGGTGAATGGTTACGAGTGGTGATGAATTTTTTTCACCGCTCCAGGAATGCTCCAGCAAAGTTCGGGCGGTGTGACCGGGGCCTTACTTATGTGTGGTATTTTATCATAAAATCCAACCATTTTTAAATGTATGTCTTTAATTCATAAATGCATAATGCTCACTCGTTTTTATGTGGCCCATGACACTAACCATTTCCTTTTTATGTGTTTTTATAGATTATCAGAGAAAGGTTCTGATGCACATAGACGAAATTGTGCAGAATTATCTGTAGGTACTTACCTCTTGCAAATATTTCATGTGTACATACATCACTTAATCTGACCATATAATGGTAAACAAGGATTTCCCAATTTATCATTGATTATAATTATATTTGCAAGCTTGCGCTGCTGTGGCTGCAACAACTAAGGAGTCAACTACTGTACCAACCCACCATTCATCTGATTCAGAAACCAGAGACAGCTGTTAGCTCTTTCACTGCTAGAATTTCTATTATTGAATACTGGTTCACCATTAAATATTTTCTAGAGCCAGAACAAAAATAATGGTTGGCATGTGTGTAAATATCGCAGTCAGTCTCTGTAGGTTTTTATGCCATTTTAGTGTAATGTAATATCTGACCAGTGGCCTTCATAAAAGCGCAGAATAATACCTTTAAGTTCCCTTGCATATTCATGATTACATTTGATTCAGGTAATGCATGTATTAATCTTCTATTTCATCCTGTGAAACTACAACACATGACCTGTTATGTTTCTCAATTGTACTAGTACACGCGGTTTTATATATATTGTTCACATTTCTAACCTAACCTGGCTGATGCAGCTATTTTTTTTGTTGAAATAAATGCACCGACTATGCAAAATATTGTTGCTTCTTCCATGTTTTCTGCATAATATTACTCAGGTTTTGTAAGGTGGTAGAAAGGATGTGAAAATGTAAGGTGGTGAGAACGTGCCCATATGAGTGTGAAAGTATCCATAGTATAGTGGGAAGGTGCCCATAAGGTACTGGGAAGATGGTAGGTACGTAATTTCTCTACGTAACTTTACGATGTAGTAAAAACGTTGCTGGTAGTCCAGAATTTTACGTAATAACTACGTAAAAACACTACATAACATCTACCAAGCCACTACGTTGTAACTACGTAGTTACTATGTAAAATTGTTAGCGGGTGAACACCGAGGTACTTGAAGCTCCCCACTTGTTCCACCTCCTCTCCAGAGATCACCAGGTTGACATTTGTTTTATCTGGTCATTTTCTGAAAGAAAGCAAGTCAATGACAAGCTCCTTTGTTTTGTTGGTGTTGAGGAGCAAGTCATTGTTCTGACACCAAGATGTGAGGGCCTGAACTTCCTCTCTGTAGGCTGCCTCATTGCTGTTGGTTGTCAACCCCACCACAGCTGTGTCATCTGCAAACTTGTATATTTGGTTTGAGTTATGAATGGGGGAACAGTCCTGTGTGAAGAGTGAGTAAAGGAGTGGACTAAGAACACAGCCTTGGGGGGTGCCAGTGTTTAAGATGTTGTTGGATGAGATGAGGTCTCCAAGTCTCACATGCTGTGATCTGTTGGAGAGGAAGTCCTTCATCCAGCTACAGAGGTGGTGGTCCAGGCCCAGAGACAGCAGCTTGTTGACCAGCTTGCTCAGATTGACAGTGTTGAAGGCCAAGCTGAAGTCAACGAACAGTATCCTCACATAGGTGTCAGGGTTCTCCAGGTGAGTCAGTATAGTGTGGAGCATGAGGGAGATGGTGTCCTCAGTGCACCTGTTGGTTTTGTAGGCAAACTGGTACTGGTCCAGGTCAGCAGGGATGGAGGCTTTGATGTAGTTCTTCACCAGTCTTTCAAAGCATTTCATGATTATCAGTGTTAGTGCAACAGGCCGATAATCTTTCAAGCATGTGACTGCTGAGCGCTTTGGGATGGGGATGATGGTTGCAGCTTTAAAGCAGGGGGGACTATGGCCTCCTTCAGTGACTTGTTGAATATGTCATTGAAAACAGCTGCCAGTTGGTGTGCACATGCTTTTAGAGCACATCCTGGGACCCTGTCCAGACCAGTCGCCTTCCTGCCATTGATGTTGAGCAGGGCCCGCTTAACCTGGTACTGGTGCAATACCATTGGATGTCTCTCTTTCTGAGGGGGGGCTGGAGGTGTGTGAAGGACGTTGACTGTGGGTGAGGGATGCTGGGGATGGCTCATTCATGTTGGTAGTGTTGCTGTCAAAATGGGAGAAGAAGAAGTTCAGCTGATCAGGGAGGGAGGGGTCAACTGTAGAAGGTGGGCAGGGGTTCTGTTTGTAGTTAGTGATTGTTCTGATCCCCTGCCACATGCTGCAGGTGTTGTTGTCTTTGAAATGCTGTTCAATTTGCACTTTATATTTGTTTTTGGCAGCAGTGAGACCCCTTCTCAGATCTGCTCTGGATCTCCTGTAGGTCTCCCGGTAACCTAATTGCAGTGCTGCATTCTTGGCTTTCAGAAGACTGTAAACAGTGCTGTTGAACCAGGACTTTTGGTTTTGGGGCACTCTGATGTTTTTTGTTTTGGTGGAAGTCTCAACACAGAACCTGATATACTCCATTAATATGGAAACATAGTTCTGTGTCTTTCTGATCAAAGATCTCCCACCTTGTGTTCTCAAAACAGTCTTGCAGTGCTGCCTTAGTCTCCTCAGACCAGATCTGAACTGTTCTGACCTGGCTCTTTGTTTTGCTGATGAGAGGTTGATAAGAAGGTGTTAAAAACATAGCCAAGTGGTCTGATTGTCCAAGGTGGGGGGCTGGGCGGACTTTGTAGGCACCTTTGAAGTTGGTGTAAACCTGATCCAGTGTTTGTCCATTCCGTGTCCCCATGTGGATGTTTTTGTAGAATTTGGGTAACACAGGCTTCAGGTTTGTGTGATTAAAATACCCCGCCACAATGATGAAACTGTCTGGTAATCTGTTTTGTTGTTTACTGATCACCTCATGCAGCCTGCTCATGGCTAACCTTGCATTAGCTCATGGGTGAACGTACACAGCAAAAACAAACAATGCACTGTGCTCACGACTGAGGTGGAGTGGCCTGCATTTTCACACCAAAAATTCCAATTCCATACAACGTCTTTCCATAACATTGACATCAGTGCAAAAATCGTCTCTCACATAAACACACACACCTCCTCCTTTTTTCTTCCTGGCCTCTGATGTATGGTCTGCTCTGTAGATGCTGTGCCCCTGTAGTTCCACAGCTGCATCTAGGATGTTTCTGTGCAGCCATGTCTCGGAAATTATCGTTATACAGCTGTCGCATCGGTTATTCACAAAATCTTGTTGACAAGAGAGTGAGCATTGATGAGGAGTAAGCTTGGAATGGTCAGTGAGTGTGGAGTGCGGCGCAGCCTCATTCAGAAGACTGCCCTGTTGCCTCACTTCCTCCATCTGTGTCTCCGCGGTGTGGGTCCCACTGTCACTCAGATTAATTCCAAGCATTTCAGTGGATGAATAATCCATTTTGGGAAGGATTTTATGTCCTCTGGAACAAAGTCTGAACAGTGTTTTTGTATTTCAATAAGTTCTGAGTGAGTATACTTAAAAAACCCGCTGTGAATGGTAGAACCTCAGGCCGCTGCGACTCCTCGTGCCGTCATCTAAACTACTAAATGTGAGGAGTCGCAGCAGCCCGAGGCTCTACCATCTGTTTGAAGAATTGTGTAGGTCTGGGATCTAGTACACACATTGAAGATTTTTGATGTGGAAATTAGTGAAGTTATTTCAGTTTCTCTAAGGTCAAGCAATACAAGCAGGGAGACACAGCCATGGTCAGAGGCCAGTAGTAGGTAATTTACTACTTTAACCAGTGCTACCTCTGCTATCATAAGGTCTAAATCCTGACTGATACATTTCATGGATGTTATTCCTATGTATATATGAGCATAACTGTTGTGCCACAGCTTTTTCTCAGATCTTAGAAATAAAGGGCAGATTTGATGTTGGCATATAATTGGATAGCAGACAGGAGTTGAAGTCTGTTTTTTTTTTAAATCAGGGGTTTGATAAAGGTTAATTTAAATGATTTGGGTACATAATTATAAGGGAAGAATTGATTATTTTAGAAGAGTTTCAATTGCTTCTGGTATTATCTGTTTGAAGAGTTGTGTAGGTCTGGGATCTAGTACACAAGTTGAAGATTTTTGATCTGGAAATTAGTGAAGTTAGTTCAGTTACTCTAAGGGGAGCAAAATATTCTCATTGCTGATCTGATACAGTTATATTGTAAACTAAAGGGTTATTTAAATTGTCTAGCCTTAAATTAGTAGTTTTTTGTCAGATATTTTCAGCTTTGTCATTGAAAAAAAATCATGAAGTCGTTGCTATGACATATTTCAGGTGTGCATGTGTCTATAGTGGTCTTTTTCCTAGTTAATTTTGCTACAGAATTAAATAAGAATTTCAGAATATTTTTGTTATCCTTTATTAGGGTGGAGAGATACATTGATCTAGCAACACTAAGAGCTTTTCTATACTTCAACAGGCTCTCCTTCCATGCAAGTTGGAATACTACAAATTTGGTTTGACGCCATTTATGTTCTAATTGTCAAGTGGTCTCTGTTAAAGTGCAAGTTAGAGCCCTGCACTCCCGCGGGAGTCCTGCGGGACTCGCGGGACCCGCCGCAAAGCAGTGCGGCGCGGGACAAATTTTGAAAGCTCATTGCGGGCGCGGGCGGGACCGGAAGTGCACATATGCAGGCGCGGGCGGGAGCGGGAGTGCACATATGCGGCGCGGGTGGGAGCGGTGATAAGCTGCAGTCCTGCTAACTAAAAACGTGTTTGAAATAAAATTTATAAATGATTAATTTATGTCTATCATATATAATTTGTGCTGGATATTTTATTTGGCATTAATAAAAACATTTTAAGATGCCTAAATTTGCAGACAGAGTCAGATTGCCAGATTGAGTGAGGAATAGCATCTTAAATTTGCCATTGATCACCCTAACAGGAAATTCTTTGATCACTCTAATGACTTGCCATTCACACCCAGCTAGCAAGAGAACCATGAGTGAAGTGATTTATTGCTTGCGTTAGTCTACAACTCTAATCAGAGAGACAGGTTATACAGTGACGGTAGGCTTGACTCAATGCTATCCCAGAAATCCTTCCTGTAATATGCAAATTTGGCTGTCCAATCAGAGGCGGCCACATTTGCATATTACAGGAAGGATTTCTGGGATAGCATTGAGTCAAGCCTACTGTCACTATGTAACCTGTCTCTCTGATTAGAGTTGTAGACTAACTCAAGCAGTACATCACTTCACTCATGGTTCTTTTGCTAGCTCTGCTTTGCAATAAAAAAAAAACACATTGGTACAAAGCAAGCCCATTCACTTTTTTATGCTGATCAGAGAATTACAATGGTTTCTCATGTGACAAAAATGTGCGATTCGCGATTAAATATTCTAATCGCTTGACAGCACTAATTATTATTAGAGATACTACATGCTGAATTCAGAAACAAGGTAAATAATAACAAACGTGAATGTGAGCTGTAGATATTTATGCTCAAATCCACTCAAAGTAGGGGGCGGGGCACCATCACGCTGTGTCAAGACAAGAACTTTCCTGAGAAATAACGCAAACGTCTGCATCATGCGGGATTTGCGGGCAGGAGCGGGACAAAATATGGCAGGCGCGGGCGGGAGCGGGACTGAAAATCATAATTCTTTGTGGGCGCAGGCGGGAGCGGGACTGAAAATCATAATTCTTTGCGGGCGCGGGCGGGAGTGGGACTGCACAATGTGGGCGCGGGCGGGAGCGGGACTGAAAAATCCGACCTGTGCAGACCTCTAGTGCAAGTGTAATCGTTATACCAGGGTGCTAGTTTTTTTTTTCCCTCGCTGTAATAAGTTTTCTTTTAAGTGGAGCTACATTATCTAAAGTATAGCAGAACATTGACTCTCAGCATTCAGTTGCCTGATCTAGTTCTATGGGGTCGGATGGTGATCCAATCAAAGTTGATATCTCTGGGAGATTACTGATAAAACTTTGTGCAGTAGTTGATGAGACTGTACATTTTATATGAGATGAAATCCTCAACTTCATAAAGAAATTCAGAATATGGCCTTAGGATCCTGTAAATAATAAGTAATGGAATTGACTAGGTAGACTTATTTTTTGTAGCTACATATGTTAGTATGAAGAACTTCAACCATCTTGAATTTATAACCAGGTTTTTATGTTATGCGTAGATAATCATGATAAATAACTGCAACACCTCCTCTGCCAGTTAGACGAGATTGATATATATAATTGTATCCAGTAGTACTAGCAACTAAAAGCAACATACTCGTTTGGTTTAATCCATGTTTATGTTAAACATAGAACATTAAACTCCTGATCAGTAATAAGTTCATTAACAATTAGCAATTTAGATATGAGAGCTAATATTTAATAGTACTTTCTTTAGATCAAAGGTGCTGACAGTGGCTGCACAGTCAGCATGATCTAATTTCATATTAATTAGATTACTAGAACAAACTGTTTGAGTATTTCTACTTTTTTGTATAGCTCAGGGAAGAGTCTTGATATAGTGGAACCTGAATGACAACTCTGTGCAGCTAGCAGACACTCAGTTTAGCCTGTCCATCTGCTCCCTGGCCTTGGCTCTGGATTGTCACAAGTTAACTAGGCCTGTTCTGAGACGATGAGCTGTGCTGCAAGAAATGAGAGCAGCACCTTCCCGAGTGGAATGGATACTGTCTTGCCTTAACAGGCCAGCATTGCCCTCAAAACTACTCAAACTATATATAAAGCCCACATTGTTTTCAGAGCACCACCTGGACAACCATTAGTTCAGTGACCATAACCTGCTGTAAACTACATTGCCATGCCGCATTGGGATGGGGCCAGAGCATACTACAGCATTGGATATTGCCTTCACTAATTTACACACCTCTACAAAGTTACTCTTAGTAACCTCAGACTGATGAAGGCATATATTATAAGCTCCAACATAAATAACTATCTTTGAAAACCTATGCTTGCCTAAGACCCTAAGACTACCTGCTATGTCAGGTGCCCTGGCTCCTGGTATACACCTGACTAAAGTTGCTGGTACCCATAAAGTATCTTACACATGAAGTATCTTACTTCATGTGCCGTAAGATAGATAGTCTATCCCAGGGGTGGCCAACCAGTCGGAGCCCAAGAGCCACAATTCTTACTGTGTTACAGCAAAGAGCCACATCAGCACATGAACATGGGCACACAAATATTACCCTTCCTTCTGCGCGCGTGGACACACACACACACACACACAGCCACATTGATGTCACACTCCAACTTAACTAATGCCCCACACCAACATGATAATGATACATTTACTGCAGTACCAAGACCACAGGCCAGTCATTTTCAACAGTGGCGACTGGTGAAGAAAATTGTAGGTGGGGCACAAAGGCAGACATTGTTTACATGTGGGGATTCCCCCCATTGGGGGGGTTCCGGGGGGCCTCCCCCGAAAAATTTTGGATTTCTTAGATGCAATTTCCTGTATTCTAGTGCATTTTGGAGTTACCTGTTTAACATCGAAAATGCAAAAGCCATTTTGATTCAGCTTGAATTCTCAATTGCATGACCTGCACAAGACCTGCATTCAAATAAATAAGTATTCAAATAAATACAGTCAGTCAGAAAATGGAAATTACAAAGGGCTAATTTAATTTCCTCAAACAGTACAAGCTCCATAGGCACTGGGAACAGTGATCAGTGCAAGTGCAAATATAGATAAAATATAATACAATGCTCAAATTTTTGAAAGAAGAACACACACACACACACACACACACACACACACACACACACAAATTGATAACTGGAAAAGAAATGAACAAATACATAATGTATATACACTACATGCCAAAAGTTTGGACACACCTCCTCATTCAATGAGTTCTGTGTTCTCATGACTATTTACACTTACAGTATACTCTACTCTCACTCAAGGCATCAAAACTGAATGAGCACTCACCCACTACTCAGGCTTGCGCGCCCAGCGCGTATCCCAAGCCTTAGCAGCAGGGATGGTATGAAACTCACACACACAGTTAAATCCACAAGAACTCACCCATTACTCAGGCTTGCAGGCCCAGCGCATATCCCAAGCCTTGTGCTTACGAAGTTCAGCTCACTACATGCTAAAATCGACCAGGAGTTTCCAAAAGGGAGTGAAGAGACGCTGAAGATTTGAACCCTTGAAATGCGACAATGACAACTGACATAGAAGGCAGAATGGCTTGCCATAACGTTCAACGAAAAAATATAAATTCTCACACTCTGTTAAAAACTACACTACATGGCAAAAGTTTGGACATACCTTCTCATTCAATGTGTTCTGTGTTCTCATGACAATTTACACTTACAGTATACTCTCACTCAAGGCATCAAAACTGAATGAGCACTCACCCACTACCCAGGCTTGCGCGCCCAGCGCGTATCCCAAGCCTCAGCCGCAGGGATGGTATGAAACTCACACAGTTAAATCCACAAGAACTCACCCACTACTCAGGCTTGCGTGCCCAGCGTGTATCCCAAGCCTCAGCAGCAGGGATGGTATGAAACTCACACACACAGTTAAATCCACAAGAACTCACCCACTACTCAGGCTTGCGCGCCCAGCGCGTATCCCAAGCCTCAGCAGCAGGGATAGTACAATACTCACACACGCAGTTAGCATCACAAACGGTCACCCGCTACTTCAATGAGAAGGTATGTTCAAACTTTTGGCCTGTAGTGTATCTGAATTCACATCAGCACACATTCACATACTCAAATGTACACACATATACACACACAGCAGCAGAAGTGCTACTTGTAGGGGAATTAAGCCCTTCTGTCCTTTAAATTGGCAAATTTTTCGATGATTTTCATATTAAAGTCGGTCATCTCTGTCACAATCCTTCTTTCCATGGACAGGGTGGCCAAGACATGGTGAAGAGAAACATCCTGGGACATGGTGAAGAGAAAAAAGTAAAGCTGTTCATCAGTTCACTTGGATGAAATGTAAATGCTCAATAGCAATTATTAAGTGTACCCTTAACATGTAATGATACAAATAAATAAATATAAATGTTCAATGAAATTATTTTTAAAAACACTACTACTGCAGTACCAAGGCCCTGTCATTTTTTTTTCAATAATCAATATAGTGCACTTACTATGAATGTTGCTTAGTGGGACTTCTGGCATTCCTTCCCCTCAACAATCCTCCTCAAATCTGGCTCGTAGTCTGTTGTTGCCACTCGTAACAGTTCTTTGAGATGAGTGTCGGTCAGAACAGAACGGTGCTTTGATTTCACATACTTCATGGTGGAAAATACTGACTCGCAGACATAGGTTGAGCCAAACATTGATAGAATTTTCAGTGCAGCCCTTTTGACATTGGGGTATTTTTCCATTGACACACTTTTCCAGAACGCAATGGTCCCTTCCCTTAAAGCAAGTTTCAGTTGGTCCTCCTTGGCGAAATCAATCATCTCTAACTCAGCAGCAGCCTCATCTGCGACTAGCGGGGCTTTCAAACAGTCCGTATCCGCATTAAATGGGTCGACGAGGAACGTGATTTGTGGCCGTTTCAGTTGTAGGTCACGGAACCGGATCACAAAGGTCTCGTGCAGGTGTTCAACCAGTGCTGCATATCTGGCTCCTTGCTTGTTCAGGGTGGCACTGGTGACTTGCCCACTAACTTTTAGCAGAGTGGGGAAATGCGCTAAATCTCCCTTTTGAAGATGCGCTTTAAACAGTTTCAGCTTGTTGACAAACGCAAACACACTTTGCACCAAATCAGGCAGCACTTTCATTTTACCTTGCAGGGTAAGATTCAGTCTATCCAAGTGGCCCAGCATGTCGACCAAAAAGGCCAAGTCCATAATCCATTTGGGGTCCGAGAGCTGTGGATAGTTCTTATTCTTTTCTTCCATGAAGAGCTTCACGGCATCCAAAAGTTCAAAGAAGCGAGAGAGTACCTTTCCCCTTGACAGCCACCTCACGGTGCAGTGCAGTGGCAGGTCATCTGGAAGCTCTTGGTCCAGCTCAGCGATGAAATTCTTGAATTGCCTGTGGTTGAGAGCATGTATACGGATGTAGTTGACGATTTCCATCACAGGTTTCATGATGTTGTCTAAATTCAACCATTTAGACACGAGTTGCTCCCTGTGGATGATGCAGTGGAAATTCCAAAAATTGGGAAATGTTTCGTCGGCTTTGCACAGCCCCACGAGCCCGTTCACAGATCCGATCATGGATGGTGCACCGTCAGTGGCTATTGCGGTTAATTTACTTAGGGGCAGATTTGCTTTCTCAAATACAGTCATCATCGTTTCTTTAACATCTATGCCATGAGTTCGGTCTTTCAGTGGCACGATATCCAGGAGTTCCTCTTTGATTTCACACTCCTTTGACACAGAACGTGCAAATATTGCCAACTGAGGCTTGTCTTCTATGTCACAACTCTCATCCAACGCCACACTGAAATACTCGCATGCTTGAAGATCAGAGTGCAACTTAGATTCAACAGATGTGTTAATGTCTGATTTTCTGTGCTCTACCGTGTGGCGGGATAGTTGGAGGTCCGATGCCATGCGTTTTAGTTGGTCGTTTTCAAGACACAAGATTTCAACAGCGTCAGTTATGCATTTTTTAATGAACTCCCCTTCATTGTATGGCTTTTTAGCCCGAGCAATGTTCCAAGCCAGTTTATACGATGCATGTGTTACTGTCTCTGATTGTTTTGTAAATTTTTTGAAGAGCTGTACCTGCTTTTGTGATTGACTTTTTAACGTGATTAATTTGTGTTTACGAAGTTCACTCCCTTTCGGAAAGTCCTGGTCGATTTTAGCATGTAGTCAGCTGAAGTGACGCTGAAGATTTGAAGCCTTGAAATGCGACAATGACGACTGACATAGAAGGCAGAATGGCTTGCCATAACGTTCAACAAAAAAATATAAATCCTCCCACTCTGTTAAAAACGTCCTGTTTTCATCTTCATATTTTCTTTTTGAAGTGCATTTTTTCCCTGCCATTTTGCGATCTGAAATTTAGCATATCATCTCACGCACCCGCGCATTTGTCATGATGTGAAAATACCGTAATGAAACCAAGCGAAGCACCTTTAATAAAATAACCGTAATTAACTGCAGTGAAGCGAAAACGCACATAAAACCACAAACGAACACCAACTTGGACGTGAAGGTGAGAGCCGCATGACACCAGGCAAAGAGCCGCATGCGGCTCGCGAGCCGCGGGTTGGCCACCTATGGTCTATCCTATAACCAAAGCTCTTTCAGATTCATCAGTGGATGTTTCACTGAGGAGAGCAAGCCTCTTATACTTGTGAAGCAGAGAGGAATGGTGCTCCCATGGGCAAGCCTCAGTATTAACTTTGACTCTGTGATTATGCCGTAGAGTCATCACCCATTCACCCCACTGTGAGGACTCTAATGCCAGAGTTGAGGGATTGCTAACTCCACCTAGGGCATCCAGACTTCACCCTACAGAAACTACACTGCTCTCATTTTCACTAACCTTCTCTAGAGTCTGGATGCTCACCTCTAAAACTGCAATCTTCTTTGTTAGAGAACTAACTAATTTAACTTATCACAAATAAAGCTATTACTAACGACAGAGGAAGAATAACTAAACATCCTGCACTCAACACACTGAACAAGCTGAATATTTGCCATGATCAATGATTTATATACCTTAATCAAAGATCTGTTGAAATTAAGGCAGATCAGACATGGAAGGCCTCCGTTTGCTGTCTTTGAATGGGAAGGGGAAAAAAAAAAACTTGTGTTCTTTGGAATTATCCAAATAAATAAATAAATAAATAAATAAATGTGGAAGAAGTGAAAATACAAAAAAAAAAGTATACACAATATTAGTGTGTGATTGTGTGTGCATGATGCCTTGGAATGGACTAATGTCCCACACAGGGTGTATTCCCACCTGGCACCCCTGATCGACTCTGGATATACCACAACCCTAATAAAGTGGATAAAATGGTTACTGACAGTAAATAAGTAATTTAGGTAGTCTAAGCTTTGGGTTTCATTCATTCCTTCTTTTATTAATTATTTAATTCATATTCAATAACTGTTTTATTCTGTTTAGGATTGTAGCTGTGGGTTGAATATGAGCATCTATATTCACACACTAATTTCTGTGCCATGGACTTATAGAAATATAAAACAAATTACCTTATGGATGTAATAAGAAATTAAAACAAATAGCAATAAAAGTACACAAAGCAACATTAATGCAGTGTAAGATTGCTCAGACTACACATTCATCTGAACACATAATGCCATCACAGCAGGTTCAGCCTGCTCATGTGCAAAGGGGAAATGTTTTAAATCCTATCAGGCATTTTCTTCTAGTACATTAAATTAGCATGGATGCGGCCATGGCTTGTTCATGTCTAAATTGTGCCAAGAAAGCACTGATGAGCCAAAATAGAGACTGTGATTTTGGGTTGCAAATGAACTTTTTTTTCCCTCAAACCAATAATAATAATAATAATAATAATAATAATAATAATAATTATTATTATTATTATTATTATTATTATTATTATTAAATGTTAAAATAACACTCAAGCATACCATCAAACATACCTCAACATACTGAGGTGTGTCTCAACATTGTCCTGGGGTGTCATCCTGCCCAGGGTGAGGGTGCTCATCAGCTGTATCAGAGGGGAGAAGGAGAGGGAAATGAGGCTCCTAAAGTAGGCTCAATCTGCTTCATGTGCTTCTCCAATCTTGGCATACATCTTACGCTGTTACTTCTGCAGGCTGATGAGAGCCTGGCTGCTTCTTCAGATAAACCAGTACTGAAATAATACTTAATTTCACATCCTCTTTTTCACATTATTTTTTTATTTAAAAGATAAAAAAAAGAATCTGCCAGGTTGAGTTTCATAATGAATCATTATTTCCTTTTATTGGCTATTAGTACTGTATATGGCTAGGGTTAATCCAGCAATAATAAGTTCATCATGGTTAACTGAGTTATTGTTCTGAAATATCTTTATAAGCTTATAGACAGACGTGACCAAAATATTAATAATGTTATCTGCAAGATACATAACCCACTGTCTGAATTGCAGGCATAGAAATGTGTTATCTCACCCCTCTTCTTCAGCATTTTCAGAGGTGACTACTGACAGTACCATGGCAGTAAATTGAAAGAATGACAGCCTGGCAGTTTGATGATAGCAATTAGGGTATTTTGCTGCAAAAAAATATTGCAGTATTTAATAAACAGTATGAAATTGTTCTGGGCTGTTTCTCAGGCAATTTTAGCATTTTTTTTTTTTTTTTTGCCTCAGGCAGTTTTAGCCTTGAATAATTTAGGAAAAATGACACACTCCTATGAAGTAACTTAAAAAAAAAAACCTAAATAAAATGGTTTAGCTTTTTGATGCACAATTGAGATGCAGGTATTTCCATGTCATTTATAAGGTTGATGAGGTAGACCAGGTGATTTCTTTCTTTCTTTCTTTCTTTCTTTCTTTCTTTTTTGCTGAGCCTATGGCCATTTAAGCCTCAGGTTCCAGAAGTGGACCCTGATATGGTCTTTTCCATAAGGTTTGTCGTTTTATTGGTTCTGCCTTGCTTTTCCACTCACCATGGTTGTAAAGAGTTGTTATTTAAGTTACAATAACTGTCCAATCAGCTGGAATCAGTCTGACCATTCATTTCTCTGATCAACAAGGCATTGCTGGCTGCAGAACTGTTGCTCACTGGAATTAGTTTGTTTTCCACAGCATTCTCTATAAACTGTAAAGTTTTGTTGGGTCTGAAAATCCCAGGAAACCAGGCATTTCTGAAATACTCAAAATAGACCTTCTGGCATGGAGTCAGCGTGACCACATTTTCCCTGATGTATGATGTGAGTATGAACAGAAACTCTTGACTCTTGTCCTGTATGAGCATGATTACATGCATTGCTCTGCAACTACATGATTAGCTGATTGGATAATTGCATGGATGAGCAGGTTTATTGCTGATCCAGAAGCCTCTGTTCTACTTCCCGATCTCAAACCTACCTTTGCTCACACTAACCTAAACACACTTTCTTCCTGTTTCCATGCCATTAATGAAGTGCATTTAAAGAACTCTTTCTGGTTACTTGATTTCTTGACAGCTGCCTGTTTTAACAACAATATAGAGTGACTGAGCTTCATTAATGCTTGCACACACAGACAGCTGCCACCAAGTCATGGCAATGATTTTTCTAACCCAATTTCCAGAAAAGTTGGATATTTTCAAAAATACAATAAAAGCTTTGCCTACTTAGAGATCTTATAACTCTTGACACACAATATCAGAACACAAAACTAGTCACCCTTGCTATCATCAAGGAAACAATACTCATGAACTGGAAAACTAGACATAAACTCAGTACATCATTATGGACTCAATTAATTACAGAACACATTTTACATGAAAAAAATGACAGCATCTTTAAAACAACAACAATAACAAAACAATTCTAGTATTTTTTTTGCAAATCTGGAAAACAATTATTTCCTTTATAAATTTGCCTGTGAACTGATGCCACTCCTACATGCTCATGCACATGCAGATGCACGTCTACATACTAACATATACCATGATCTGCGAGCACACAATAACATCTTATTTTATTACTACAATTCATTAATTTGTCTGAGGAACTCAAATTAATGAATTCCTCATTTTGTCTGAGGAATTTGTTAATTTGTCTGAGGAACTCACCCAGTTTCAACAAGTGTTTCTCCCAACATCTTTGCTTTTCTCACTTTCTTGACTCCATCTTTTCTCTTGTCTTCTTTCTCTTGCCTTCACTTGCTATTGTTTAGATGTGGCAGGCAGTGTTGGGCACGTTACTTTGAAAGAGTAATTAGTTATAGTTACTTCTCCCAAAAAGTAACCGAGTTACTAACTGAGTTACTCCACTATAAAAGTAACTAGTTACCAGTAAAAGTAACTACTGCGTTACTTGCCCCCGCACCCCCCCTTCTCAGAGCGTGTTTCATAAGCCAGATGCATAGAGCAGAACAGCAAAGACAGGTAACTGCACAGAGGTTTGCATTTATTGCAACTCAACATAAACTATAGACAATGGATGGACATACAGTTTTCCAAATATGTTTTTAAAAAGAAAAGTACACGATTTAACAGAGGCGCTTTTAAATTGAACTGAAAATGTACAACCCCGATTCCAAAAAAAGTTGGGACAAAGTACAAATTGTAAATAAAAACGGAATGCAATAATTTACAGATCTCAAAAACTGATATTGTATTCACAATAGAACATAGACAACATATCAAATGTCGGAAGTGAGACATTTTGAAATTTCATGCCAAATATTGGCTCATTTGAAATTTCATGACAGCAACACATCTCAAAAAAGTTGGGACAGGGGCAATAGGAGGCTGGAAAAGTTAAAGGTACAAAAAAGGAACAGCTGGAGGACCAAATTGCAACTCATTAGGTCAATTGGCAATAGGTCATTAACATGACTGGGTATAAAAAGAGCATCTTGGAGTGGCAGCGGCTCTCAGAAGTAAAGATGGGAAGAGGATTACCAATCCCCCTAATTCTGCATCGAAAAATAGTGGAGCAATATCAGAAAGGAGTTCGACAGTGTAAAATTGCAAAGAGTTTGAACATATCATCATCTACAGTGCATAATATCATCAAAAGATTCAGAGAATCTGGAAGAATCTCTGTGCGTAAGGGTCAAGGCCGGAAAACCATACTGGGTGCCCGTGATCTTCGGGCCCTTAGATGGCACCGCATCACATACAGGCATGCTTCTGTATTGGAAATCACAAAATGGGCTCAGGAATATTTCCAGAGAACATCATCTGTGAACACAATTCACTGTGCCATCCGCCGTTGCCAGCTAAAACTCTATAGTTCAAAGAAGAAGCCATATCTAAACATGATCCAGAAGCGCAGACGTCTTCTCTGGGCCAAGGCTCATTTAAAATGGACTGTGTCAAAGTGGAAAACTGTTCTGTGGTCAGACGAATCAAAATTTGAAGTTCTTTATGGAAATCAGGGACGGCGTGTCATTCGGACTAAAGAGGAGAAGGACGACCCAAGATGTTATCAGTGCTCAGTTCAGAAGCCTGTATCTCTGATGGTATGGGGTTGCATTAGTGCGTGTGGCATGGGCAGCTTACACGTCTGGAAAGACACCATCAATGCTGAAAGGTATATCTAGGTTCTAGAGCAACATATGCTCCCATCCAGACAACATCTCTTTCAGGAAAGACCTTGCATTTTCCAACATGACAATGCCAAACCACATACTGCATCAATTACAGCATCATGGCTGCGTAGAAGAAGGGTCTGGTTACTGAACTGGCCAGCCTGCAGTCCAGATCTTTCACCCATAGAAAACATTTGGGGCATCATAAAACGGAAGATACGACAAAAAAGACCTAAGACAGTTGAGCAACTAGAATCCTACATTAGACAAGAATGGGTTAACATTCCTATCCCTAAACTTGAGCAACTTGTCTCCTCAGTCCCCAGACGTTTACAGACTGTTGTAAAGAGAAAAGGTGATGTCTCACAGTGGTAAACATGGCCTTGTCCCAACTTTTTTGAGATGTGTTGTTGTCATGAAATTTAAAATCACCTAATTTTTTCTCTTTAAATGATACATTTTCTCAGTTTAAACATTTGATATGTCATCTATGTTCTATTCTGAATAAAATATGGAATTTTGAAACTTCCACATCATTGCATTCCGTTTTTATTTACAATTTGTACTTTGTCCCAACTTTTTTGGAATCGGGGTTGTATATGGATTTGTTAAATCCAACTTAAAGTCCATAACATGCATTCATTCATCTTGCATGTATGCAATCATTTATCCACCCAGCCAACCCAGTCATCTCACCAACAGCAAAGACAGTTACCTGCACAAAGGTTTTCATTTACTGCAACTCTAACTTACCAGAACTAGTACACAACTATAGCCAACGGATGGACATAAAGTGCTCCTATTTTGTTTTTTAAAGAAAGTAAATAGTTTAACAGGAGTGCTTTTTAAATTGAACTGAAAATGTTCATGTTTTCTTAAATCCAACTCTAAACATTCATGCATTCCTCTCTCCATCCATCCACCCACCCAACCCAGTCATCTCAACATTTTAGCCCTTAAACCAGTGGTTGTATCATAGGAGAAGCATCTTCTCAAACTTGAGCAGAGAGTCTGTTCCTCTTTGGTGTGAAGACCAGCTTCCCCAGGCTAAACAATCTCTCCACTGGAGCACTGGATGGAGTGTCAGCATTATACTTCAGGGAAATTCTCTTTATAAAAGGAAATCCATGAATTGAGTCCATCCCTTGGGCTCCTGATTTCAAATAATCTGCGACTTGACTTTCCACAGTAGCAGAAGTGTCGTCCTCATCATCAAAGGAGAAGAACGCATCCTCTACAGTTGAGCTGGTACATGCGGGTGTGGTGGTGCTTGTACCTTTTTGCTGGTCTTCATTTCTAACACTTGCACGACATACTGCGAGCAGCTCTGCCTTGGCCTTGTCCTTTCTTTCTTGTGTTCGCAGCCAACGTAACTTGAACCTGGGCAGAGTGGCAGCAGCCAGGAGAGCACTGTCACTCTCCAGCACCTCTGTAAATCTTGTTTTTATCGCCTGAAATGACATAAAGCAAAGAACATATGACTGACTGTCTATACAAATACAAACAAACACACACACACGACACATTACGAGTACAATATATACTATATTATTTATTTTCACAATGTATGGATGTATTAGACAGAAATGTAGTTCTTACCTCAACAATTGCCTCTGGAAAGTCCACAAGTATTTGGAGTCCACTCTTCAGCTCAAGGGTTTTCATCATCAAGGTCTCCAGGGTAGGTAGCAGCATGCCGTGGTAACAGTTGTCCTCTCCCTGGAGGATATCTCGGGCGACTGTCAGTGGCTTCATTGCAATGCAATATTCCTTGAGGAGCTGATGCTCTTTTTCTGTGATTGCTTTCGAGCCGAACTTGGATGAGATGGTGTTGAGGTCGACTATGGGAATCTCGCAGATCCTAGCTAAGGCTTCATAAAAAGAATTCCATCTGGTACTGCAAGGCACTACCAGCTTCTTTGCAACCACATCCTCTACAGCCTCTGCGGCCACTGTGGAATGGCTGGCCTTATTCCACAAGGCTGTGCATTTTGCAGTTGCACTCCTGTAAACTGCCTTCTCTGGTCTGGAGAGAATCCACTTCTCAATGTCAGAACAAAACACAAGGTTCAGTGTGTGTGATGCACACTTGTAGTGTGGTGGCAAAGTGATCACATTGTCATCCTCATCAACACGGCTTTGCAAGACATCGTTCATGTCAACAAAAGTCACCTCATCATCTTCCTCATCATCCCCAGAGTCATCCTCCTCAACTGGCTGATGATACCTCTTAAAAGCCTTAACGAAATTCGAACCATTGTCAGTGACAGTTGCCGTTATTTTGTGCGAAATGCCATATGACGAGTGAATGTTGTCAAGCTCTGTGGCAATGTTCTCGTGTGCATGACGGCCCTTAAACCGTTGGCATGCCAGGGCAGCTTTTTTCGTTCCATGTTTGCTGGATGTATCCAGTGTGCAGTTACACCAAGGTAGCTTTTATTGTATGCAGTCCATATGCCTGCAGTAGTTGCCAAGTATTCCACCTGTTCAAATTCTTTTTTGAGCTCAGCATTCATTTTAACATATTCGGCATCAATGTATTTAGAAAATGTCTTTCTACAAGGCGGACCGACGCCTCCTTTTCTCGGTATTTTGCCTATGAGAGCCCTGAAGGAGTCTGACTCAACTGTTGACATCGGCAGCATATTCTCCACAATATATCTCCCTATCAAGTCATAGAGCTCTGTCTGTGTTAGTTTTTGGGGAGCTGAAGCACAAAAATAAAGCTTTTGCTGCTTACATGGTGAGGGTCCTTCACCGTGTCCTTCTTTGTTAACGTTAACACCAGCCCTGCTACCTGTGTCTTGGGCCACTAGTTTAGTGGAAGCGTGAGCCGTTGACAGGTGTTTCAGTAGGTTGGAGTTGCTTACACAAGACGTGGACAAAGTCTTTGCTCGGGGACATAATGTACACTCGACGTGTACATTTTTACCTTTGACCTCAACGAGGTTAAAGTAGTGTCTGTATTTCCATCTGGCAAACGCCGTCTTCCCTCTGGAGTCCTCCTCACTCGCCATCCATCTCTAATCGCTATGCGCTGTAAACACTCGCCACTATGCGCTCTAAACACCCGCCCACCTAATTTCTCTGATTGGCTGAAGACGTAATCTTACTATACCTTAGCCAATCATCATTGCTTAGGCGGTTATCTCACCCTCCCCTCCCTTGTCACTCACACACACACACACACTTGAGTCCTGTGTCTGTATGCGCGAAGTCGGGTGACAGCTTTTATTGAGCGGCTTCAGTAACGTGCAGTAACGGGGTGTCGGTAATGGTAATGGTGTTATAGTGACAGACAGAGTAATTAGTTAGATTACCCATTACTGAAAAAAGTAACGTCGTTAGTATCGCCGTTTATTTTAACGCCGTTATTCCCATCACTGGTGGCAGGCTTATATTCATCATGACAGTGCCAAGACTTTGTGTGAGACTACACATTTGTATGCATCACTAGTAGTAGAGGAAATAGTTTGATTCTATAGGAAGTGGCAGCATTGATTTGCAGTGCTGACAAAAGGACATTATGGATAAGTGCATGCTTAAATTCCATCAGTGGAGTCACAGTTCACAAAGCCTAAAGAGATTTTTCAGTTGAGAAATCTGGAAACCTGCTCAACTAATCAAATTTACCACTTCTTGCATCATGACAGTTCTGGTTATGAATATTTGAAGGGTTTCATTCATAAAGTCAGTATATTTTGGCTTTTCCAGATTTTTAAATTAGGCTCACTGGACACATATTTTTTTGATTATTGTTATTATTATAATTTATAACAAAAATATTCACTAAAAATAGTGACTGAGTTATAATAGACAGGATCAGAATGAGAAAATACCATTATTGCATTAAATTAATCAATTTGCCATGAATTCAACAATATTTAGAATGAAATGAAAAATATGAGTTCAGTGCTTACTTTCACTTATTCTCTTTGAAGCTTGCATTCCGACCTGTCCTCATAAAAGATAATCCTGTCAAAAAAGCTCATGCTGGCTAAAATAGAATGGTGTCAGCATTAACTTTTTCTGCAGGTTGTGCTGCAGTAGCTCTTCTGTAGGATTGGACCTACTAGCCTTCGTGCCCTATGCGAATCAATGAGCCTTTGACACCCATGACCCTGTCACCGGTTCACTGGTTGTCCTTCCTTTGATCACTTTTGGTAGGTACTAACCACTGCATACCAGGAACACCCCACAAGATGTGTCATTTTAGAGATGCTCAGACCCAGTCATCTAGCTATCTCAATTTGGCCGTTGACCAAGTCACTCAGATCCTTATGCTTGCCCATTTTTCCTGTTTCCAACACATCAACTTCAAGAACTGACTGTTCTCTTGCTGCCTATTATATCCCACCCCTTGACAGGTGCCACTGTATTGAGATAAACAATGTTATTCACTTCACCTGTCAGTGTTCATAATGTTATGGCTGATCTGTGTAGGTTTTCAATTCTGTTTATTTAATAATAATAATAATAATAATAATAATAATAATAATAATAGCATGTTTTTAATAATCCCACTCCTCATGATTATCCATTTTGACCAAACTTTTATTGACGTACACATCTCTGTGCTAGTCTGATACTGTATAAGGGGTAAGTTTTACACTTTAAATTATATGGACTTTGTTTTTGGAAACCACCATATTGTTACTGGGTTAGACTTTTTTTTTCTTCATTTTTATTTTTCAGACCCCCATTGCCTCAAACACATGCTATCTGAATGCTACAGGAAGTACAACCCCGATTCCAAAAAAGTTGAGACAAAGTACAAATTGTAAATAAAAACGGAATGCAATAATTTACAAATCTCAAAAACTGATATTGTATTCACAATAGAACATAGACAACATATCAAATGTTGAAAGTGAGACATTTTGAAATTTCATACCAAATATTGGCTCATTTGAAATTTCATGACAGCAACACATCTCAAAAAAGTTGGGACAGGGGCAATAAGAGGCTGGAAAAGTTAAAGGTACAAAAAAGGAACAGCTGGAGGACCAAATTGCAACTCATTAGGTCAATTGGCAATAGGTCATAAACATGACTGGGTATAAAAAGAGCATCTCGGAGTGGCAGCGGCTCTCAGAAGTAAAGATGGGAAGAGGATCACCAATCCCCCTAATTCTGCGCCGACAAATAGTGGAGCAATATCAGAAAGGAGTTCGACAGTGTAAAATTGCAAAGAATTTGAACATATCATCATCTACAGTGCATAATATCATCAAAAGATTCAGAGAATCTGGAAGAATCTCTGTGCGTAAGGGTCAAGGCCGGAAAACCATACAGGGTGCCCATGATCTTTGGGCCCTTAGACGGCACTGCATCACATACAGGCATGCTTCTGTATTGGAAATCACAAAATGGACTCAGGAATATTTCCAGAGAACATTATCTGTGAACACAATTCACCGTGCCATCCGCCGTTGCCAGCTAAAACTCTATAGTTCAAAGAAGAAGCCGTATCTAAACATGATCCAGAAGAGCAGACGTCTTCTCTGGGCCAAGGCTCATTTAAAATGGACTGTGGCAAAGTGGAAAACTGTTCTGTGGTCAGACGAATCAAAATTTGAAGTTCTTTATGGAAATCAGGGACGCCGTGTCATTCGGACTAAAGAGGAGAAGGACGACCCAAGTTGTTATCAGCACTTAGTTCAGAGGCCTGCATCTCTGATGGTATGGGGTTGCATTAGTGCATGTGGCATGGGCAGCTTACACGTCTGGAAAGACACCATCAATGCTGAAAGGTATATCCAGGTTCTAGAGCAACATATGCTCCCATCCAGACGACGTCTCTTTCAGGGAAGACCTTGCATTTTCCAACATGACAATGCCAAACCACATACTGCATCAATTACAGCATCATGGCTGCGTAGAAGAAGGGTCTGGGTACTGAACTGGCCAGCCTGCAGCCCAGATCTTTCACCCATAGAAAACATTTGGCGCATCATAAAATGGAAGATACGACAAAAAAGACCTAAGACAGTTGAGCAACTAGAATCCTACATTAGACAAGAATGGGTTAACATTCCTATCCCTAAACTTGAGCAACTTGTCTCCTCAGTCCCCGGACATTTACAGACTGTTGTAAAGAGAAAAGGGGATGTCTCACAGTGGTAAATATGGCCTTGTCCCAACTTTTTTGAGATGTGTTGTTGTCATGAAATTTAAAATCACCTAATTTTTCTTTTTAAATGATACATTTTCTCAGTTTAAACATTTGATATGTCATCTATGTTCTATTCTGAATAAAGTATGGAATTTTGAAACTTCCACATCATTGCATTCCGTTTTTATTTACAATTTGTACTTTGTCCCAACTTTTTTGGAATCGGAGTTGTAGTTTTTGCACAAGCATTAAGGCAGTCTGTTGTCAAACACCTGCTAACACATACAAGGAAATGTCTTCCAATAGGCATTATTCTGTCAGAGCTCCCAAATTGGCTTAAGGCTCTTGTGCAGCTTCTTATCTAAAGCTTCAATAATGCTTTGGCTCCTCTTGGTGCTACATTCCAACCGGCTTGTCTCTTTCCCTCCTTTCTTTAAAGATTAACAAAATCCAAAAATAAACTCCTTTATACTGACAGATAATATCCATACAAAACCTGTTTGAGTGTTCACTTGTTCATATTTGTACTTGTATACAGTGTACAGATGTTATTTTAAAAGAAAAACAATGTCCCTGGGTGCTGCCATCTTACTCCATGGTTCAAATATCACATCCTGAGTACAAATTGTGTCATCACCTACACTCTTCATGACATACCGAGGCTAGTGGATCTCATAAATACATCGCTTCTAAATTGTTGGAAACAACCGTAAGGATGCCCAAATGTCAAGCATTTGGGTGTAAAAATAAGCCTGATCATTGATCGTTTTATATGACATGCATTTGTTTGTTTTGATTCACTAAGAAATGTGATCTATTTAGATGGTACGAATTGTGTTGCTATGGCAACAGGATTGTTTACTTGTATCTTTGTCAGTACTGTGTATGCCATATCTAGCTGAGTGAGATGTATTTTGTTACCAATAAAAATCACATGGTTACACAAAAATTCTGATTAGATTCTTACAATTAGAAGCCTTTATTTGTCACATATACATTATAGCAGTGTTTCTCAAACACTGGACCATGGTACAGTGCCATCTAATGGGCCGTGATTTTATTTTTTTCCAAATTGAAGCTAATTTTTCATCGGGTACAATTACTGGGTTGCATCCAACATCACATCTGCCTCATTAGATATGCAAGACGTGAAGGGGTGGTCAGCTAAGCTCACTGTTTACAAAGCATTACTATCACGAGGCACCTTGAGAGTCATTAAAATGCTCTATGCTTGTGTTGTCTTGGGCTGTTCAAATCAAACAAACCACGAAACTGACAAAGGTTTCTTCCAGGCTCCCCATGAAGTGATAAAAAAGGGTGAAAGAACAAAGGATTTTACCAAAATATGATGAGAAAGGTGGCTCTTGAACTTTTCACTATGATCGAAGGGAGCTGAGTCAAAGAACGCTCAAGTTTGCAGTGATCACTTCATGAAAGTTTTGTAAATTCCTCTGATTTATTTCATTTGACTTCACAAATGACTTTTCTCAAATGTTTTTGTTATTTTGTGATGGTTTGAAATTCTTGAGATGCTTAAGCCATCAGATGTGTTTTTGTTTACTGTTTGGCCGTGGTTGCCATATTGTAAACTAATGTGTAAACAATATCTGTAATACCCAGGTCTTTAAAGGTGTTCCTGTAGATCTTTGTGAATAATTTACTTGGAAAGGAAGAGCAGGGAGGATTGAGAATCAAGTGGCTGTGGTTTGTTTACACCCGATACTAAAACTTGTAGCGACCTAGCAACCATTGCGAAGATGCATACAAAAAGCCCAAAAAGTCCTACTTATGTGGGCCTAAAAAATACAGGAGTTATTTTGCAGTGTCTTGATCCCCAAATCTTTAACCCAGCCACATACAAAAAGTTGTACACCTCCATGCTCTTCCAGGTTTTCATCTGTTCGTCCATGTAGAACGATGTCTGCAGCACCAGGTAGTTTGAGAAGTTTGGGAACTCAACGGATGGATAATTTTTCAACTCATTGGAAAAATCCTTCTTTGTTAACGTGTAAGGATCTAATCCCGTTGAGTGATTTCTATATCCACTTCCTTTGAGTGTACTTCTTGGTTTTAATAACTTGCTTGTTTGCTGTACACAAACATGGCAATAAGTTCTTGTGTTAATGGCCCAGACTCCACTTTTGGATCATTAATCCCTTTTGACTGAGAATGCCCTGCTGCATGGTTTTATGTTGTCTTCTGGCATATCCATACAGTTTTAAATACAATACCTACAATTAAAAACAGTTTGTTTTTATTGCATTTATTTAATTCCTGGGCTCCCATCTGTAACAGGCAGTGATGTTGCATTACATTAATACACTTTACAGTAGATTATTAGATTCTAATAGAATAGATGAGCCAAAATAATTGGGGATGTTTTCTTAATAGGCCCCAACTCGTTACAAGTGTGAATAGGTGAGCCTGAAAGTAGAAAAGGTTGAGAACCCCTACATTGCAGCATAGTCAAGTTGTTTGTCTGTATTCAACCCATCAGAAGCAGTGAAAAGGCATGCACACACACAAACAGAAAGAGAGAGAGAGGTAGTGCCTGATTATTATTATCTCATCTCATCTCATTATCTCTAGCCGCTTTATCCTGTTCTACAGGGTCGCAGGCAAGCTGGAGCCTATCCCAGCTGACTATGGGCGAAAGGTGGGGTACACCCTGGACAAGTTGCCAGGTCATCACAGGGCTGACACATAGACACAGACAACCATTCACACTCACATTCACACCTACGTACGGTCAATTTAGAGTCACCAGTTAACCTAACCTGCATGTCTTTGGACTGTGGGGGAAACCGGAGCACCCGGAGGAAACCCACACGGACACGGGGAGAACATGCAAACTCCACACAGAAAGGCCCTCGCCGGCCACGGGGCTCGAACCCGGACCTTCTTGCTGTGAGGCGACAGCACTAACCACTACACCACCGTGCTGCCCCGATTATTATTATTATTATTATTAATTTATATAATTAGAAGCATTTATTTGATGGCACCGTGTAACAAAGGTAAACAGCGTTCCAGTGTGTTGTGCATGTCACAGGCGGATATCCGGTTTCAGTGCAAATGGTTGCGTCCAGGTAAGCCTTTTTTTTTAACAATATTATAACTTTTAAAATGGAGAAATTGTTGTTCTAAAATTCAACTTTAATTTAAATGTGCAGAAGCCACATCAGTGTGTAGCGCTTATCGAGTGTGGGTGGAGCACAGAGGACGGCAGGACAACGTTTGGAGGCAGACAAGGCGATTTATTTTTATAACTTTTCAGTTTCAGTAATCTCATTCATTCACACACACACTCGTCTGGTCCCGGGTTGCGCTCCTTCTCCTCTCTCTCTGCCTCCTTAAATAGGGAGCGGTTACTGGGAAAACACACACACAAACACAGGTTAATTATCCTCAGGTGTCGCGATTCTGCCACTCACCTTCCCCGGCTCCACCCTCCTGTCACAGACCGGCGCTTGACCACGCCCCCGCTGCCACATACCCCCACCGCCTGACTCAGGCTGGGCGCTTGTCCGGCCCGCAGCCGACTCCCCCCCCCTTGACGGGAGAGGAAGTCCGCCACGACCATCTGCGCCCCCGGCCTGTGGACCACCTTGAAGTTGAAGGGTTGGAGTGCCAGATACCAACGGGTGATCCGCGCGTTGGCATCCTTCATGCGGTGGAGCCACTGGAGGGGCGCGTGGTCCGAACAGAGAGTGAAAGAGCGCCCCAGCAGGTAGTAATGGAGGGCGAGGACCGCCCACTTAATCGCCAGGCACTCTTTTTCAATTGTGCTGTAGCGCCCCTCACGCACTGACAGCTTCCAGCTGATGTACAGGACCGGGCGGTCCTCCCCCTCCACCTGCTGGGACAAAACGGCCCCCAGCCCTCTGTCCGACGCATCGGTCTGCAACAAAAAAGGGAGAGAGAAGTCAGGGGAGTGTAAAAGTGGCCCCCCACACAGTGCAGCCTTTACCTCAGAGAAAGCCTGCTGGCACTGCTCCGTCCACTGGACCGGATCTGGCGCCCCCTTTTTAGTGAGGTCAGTCAGCGGGCTGGTGACGTCCGAATAATTAGGTATAAACCTACGATAGTAGCCAGCCAGCCCCAGGAACTGCCTCACCTCCTTTTTGGTCTTGGGCCTCGGGCAGGCCGCAATCGCTGCTGTCTTATTAATTTGGGGACGCACCTGCCCGTTGCCCAAGTGGAAGCCCAGATACCGTACTTCCACCCGCCCAGTCGCACACTTCTTCGGGTTGGCAGTGAGTCCCGCCCGCCTCAGCAACCTAAGGACGGCCCTCAGGTGTTGTAGGTGCCGCTGCCAGTCATTACTATAAATGATGATATCATCTAGGTAAGCGGCTGCATAGGTGGCGTGGGGCCGGAGGACCCGGTCCATCAGCCGCTGAAATGTAGCGGGCGCCCCAAACAGCCCAAAAGGAAGTGTGACGAACTGGTGTAAGCTGAACGGTGTGGAAAAGGCCGTTTTTTCCCGGGATAATTGAGTCAAGGGGATCTGCCAATATCCCTTCGTCAAATCCAGTGTCGAGTAAAAGCGAGCCGTGCCTAGTCGATCGAGCAGCTCATCAATACGAGGCATTGGGTACGCGTCAAATTTAGACACCGCGTTGACTTTTCTATAGTCCACACAGAACCGGACTGAGCCGTCGGCCTTGGGAACCAAGACCACCGGGCTGCTCCAGTCACTGTGGGACTCCTCGACGATGCCCATTTCGAGCATGACCTGAAGTTCTTCCCGAACCACCTTTTTTTTGTGTTCGGGTAATCTATAAGGACGGCTCCGCACTACCACCCCCGGGGGCGTCTCTATGTGGTGTTCTATGAAGTTAGTGCGACCGGGAAGGGGCGAGAACACATCCGAAAACTCGGCCTGCAACTGGGCGACCTCCGTGAGTTGGGTCGGGGAGAGGTGGTCTCCACAGGGGATCGGAGAGGTACGTGATGCCAATGACCCTTTTTGGACCTCCGGCCCCAGCTCCACCTTCTCCGGAACTACCGACACCAACGCCACAGGGACCTCCTCGTTCCAGAGTTTTAGCAGATTGAGGTGGTAGATCTGTAGCGCCCCCTCCCTGTCCGTTCGCCTAACCTCATAGTCGACGTCCCCGACTCGCCGTGTGACCTCAAAGGGTCCTTGCCACTTGGCGATTAATTTGGAGCTCGACGTGGGCAACAGGACGAGTACCTTATCTCCCGGAGTGAACTCTCTAAGGCACGTGCCCTTGTTGTACAGGCGGGCTTGCCGTTCCTGGGCCTGCCGCAAATTCTCCTGAGTTAGGTGGGTGAGCGTGTGGAGTTTTGTGCGCAGATCCATAACGTACTGAATTTCGTTTTTGCTCGGTGAAGGTCCCTCCTCCCAATTTTCCCGCAGTACATCTAAGATGCCGTGCGGCTTACGCCCATATAATAATTCAAACGGGGAGAACCCCGTGGAGGCTTGGGGGACCTCTCGCACTGCAAACAACAAGGGTTCGAGCCACTTATCCCAGTTACGTGCGTCCTCACTTACGAATTTTTTGATAATATTCTTGAGGGTGCGATTGAACCGTTCAACTAAACTGTCCGTCTGTGGGTGATAAACGCTGGTGCGGATCGGCTTAATACCCAGTAGCCCATACAGTTCGCTCAGTGTTCATGACATAAACGAGGTGCCTTGGTCAGTCAGAATCTCTTTCGGGATTCCAACCCGGGAGATGACGTGGAAGAGGGCCTCCGCAATACTGCGTGCTGAGATATTGCGAAGAGGCACCGCTTCCGGGTATCGCGTTGCATAGTCCACCAGAACCAATATAAAGCGGTACCCTCTTGTTGACCGATCTAATGGCCCGACAAGATCCATCCCAATTCTTTCGAATGGGGTCTCGATTAATGGTAGGGGGCGCAAGGGCACTTTTGGAATGGCCACTGGATTTACTAACTGGCATTCGCGGCATGCCGTACACCACTTCCGGACGTCGCTGCGAATCCCCGGCCAATAGAATCGGGCCATTATCCGGGCGAGTGTCTTATCCTGCCCGAGGTGTCCAGCCATGGGATTAAAGTGAGACGCCTGAAATACCAATTCCCGGCGGCTCTTTGGAATTAGCAATTGGGTGACTTGCTCTTTCGTCTGAGTGTCCTGCGTCACTCGGTATAACCTATCCTTCAAAATGGAAAAATAGGGGAAGGACGGGGTGGCGCCCGGCTGGAGCGTCTGACCATCGATTACTCTCACTTGGTCAAACGCGTGTCGCAGAGTCTCGTCTCGCGATTGTTCCAGTGGGAAATCTGCGAGGGATTCCCCAATAGAAAGAGGAGGGGCCGGTGGCTCCTCACTCTGTCGCGGAGATGACGTAGACGGCTCTGCGACCGCAGCTCCAGCCAAAGCGACACCGGGACCCTCCCCTGTTAACCGGCAGGACCCACTCTTTATTAGGCGTGCCATTAAACCCCGAAATCCCGGCCAATCAGTCCCCAAGATCAAAGAGTGGGTAAGGCGAGGATTAACCGCCGCCTTCACTATCGATTTCTCCCCTCTGAAATGTATGTGGACCGACACCAACGGGTAGCTGTGAATATCCCCATGCACACACAACACCTTCACCCCTTGTGCTCCCCCCAATGCCTCGTCTTGCACCAGGCTTTGGCGGATCGAGGTCTGATTGCAACCTGAATCCACCAACGCCTGATATGTAGCCCCTTGTACACTTACCGGTATGCGATACGCTCCGGCCCGATCGAGGGCAGCCTCTGGCGCATCGGGGATCCGCACCACCGCCCCCACTTCCATCGCTGCACACTGTTGCTGCAGGTGGCCCGGTTCCCCGCAGCGCCAGCAAACCGGCCTGGGCCTTCCCTCTGCAGCTGTGTTCTGGGGCTCACTCACCTGAAGGGGGGAGAGACAGACACAGAAGGGAGAACCGGGAGGGCACCACGGGTGCGGCGGGCCGGCTGGGGTGGAGCCAGCCCCCGCCTCCGCGGTGGGGGAATGGGGCGAGGACGGGAAACGGGAGGAGGGGGGGGAGAAAGAGAGAGAGAAGAGGAGAAAGAAGATGCTGTCGTCCGCTGTCCTGCTGCCGGAACAGCTGCCAGATGATCCTCCGCCAGTCCCACGGCCTGATCCAGTGACGCCGGGCGGTGGCACTGGACCCACTCCGCGGTTCCAGCTGGTAAGCGGGCGATGAACTGTTCCAGCGCCACCTGGTCGATGATTCCCTCAGCGTCGCGATCTTCGGCCCTCAGCCACCGCCAGCAGGCGTCCCGGAGCTGCTGGCCGAACGCGAACGGGCTGCCGACTTCCTCCATCCGCAGCGCGCGGAAGCGCTGGTGCTGCTGCTCCGGCGTGCACCCCACGCGCTGGAGGACAGCCTGGCGAAGGTCGGCGTAGGCCAGCCTGCGGTCAGCGGGGAGCTGTAGTGTGGCCAGCTGCGCCTCTCCCGTCAGGAGGGGGAGGAGGCGCGCCACGCGCTGCTCCATCGGCCACCCCGAGGCTTCGGCGACCTGCTCGAACAATGTGATGAAAGCCTCGGGGTCGTCCTGTGGGCCCATCTTGGTCAAGGTGAGGGGAGATGGGCCCGCGGCCGGGGCGCTGGTGGACCCCACCGACGCGAGGAGACGCCAGAACGCCTCTCGATCTTCCTGCTGGGCCAGCACCAGGGCTTCAAAGCGGCGCTCCTGCTCCTTTCGGAGCGTGACAAGTGCCTGGTGCTGGCTCTGCTGAGCCGTGGCGAGGGCGTGGACCAAGTCCGAGAACGGGGAGGATTCCATGGGGCTGCTGTGTTGGTGCTCCACCTTTTCCCGGGTTTCAGCACCACTGTAGCGCGTATCGAGTGTGGGTGGAGCACAGAGGACGGCAGGACAACGTTTGGAGGCAGACAAGGCGATTTATTTTTATAACTTTTCAGTTTCAGTAATCTCATTCATTCACACACACACACTCGTCTGGTCCCGGGTTGTGCTCCCTCTCCTCTCTTTCTGCCTCCTTAAATAGGGAGCGGTTACTGGGAAAACACACACACAAACACAGGTTAATTATCCTCAGGTGTCGCGATTCTGCCACTCACCTTCCCCGGCTCCACCCTCCTGTCACAGACCGGCGCTTGACCACGCCCCCGCTGCCACACAGTGCACTTGCCATGATCGGCAAACAGCGTTTATTTTTGGGTTTTGTTTGACTTTATGGTTCAGGCAATACATGAAGTGAATAATTCAGGGTTTCAACCTAGGGTACAAATATTAGTATAAAGAAAAAACAATACAAAGCCTTCTACCCAGGCACATGCTCCTCTTGAGCTTCATTCAGGAAAAGGCAGATGGAAATAGATAGCATTTACCTGACCCAACTACTAAGATGTAAACCTTGAGCATGCCCTGAAGAAAATAAATCATTACCCCACAGCCTGGTTATAACAAAAGCAAATTAATTAGGTTAATTTGCTAAATAATAACAAAATAATACAAACAACATAAAATGCACAGCTATGGACCCTTTTCACGTGACGTCACAACAAACGCGGCCGCCATTTTGGACGTGTACTACCAGTAGTTTACCACAGCCAGCATTGAGGAACGGCAGCAAAAAAAGTGTTTATTTTCAGCAAGACTTCCATCATGCCACTATATTGTTGTGCACCTGGATGTAGTAACCATCAACAAACAAGGCAAGGGTTATCATTTTATTGGATCCCGACGGAGAAGATGGATTGCGGCCATTAAAAAAAAATTAACAGATTGGCAGCCCTCGGCATACCAGCGCTTGTGTAGTGACCACTTTGTTGGAGGTAAGACGAATAAAATTAGCCAGAAAAGGCATTACATTGCTGTTAACATTCTGTGGCGGCGAGTGTGTAACCAAATAGGCTAAAATAACCCATTGTAACCTCTTTGTTCTTCTGTAGTAGCTATTAGCTAGCATTGTGTTATTTGCTGTTGGTAGACTGTAGGACAGATCAGAGGCAGTGTCCTACAAACAGCGCTTAATTTGAGGGGGAGCAAGCCGGAGCGCGCTCCGGAACCTCGGGCGTTGGCTCCGGCAGCTATTTACACTGGATCCGGTGATCCGACACCTCTTTTGACTATGTAACAAAAAAAAAAACAACCCAAATAATTAAATAAAAAAATGCAAGTTTATTTAGGGTTAATGTCTGATTTTGATATCTGTCTTGTTGGTGATTTCTCTCATGAAACGACATCCACAAAATATCTGCAGATGAACTTAATTTGCAGTGTTATTACAAAACATGCCCAGAAGCGCAGCGCAGCGCCCCGCCCCCTTTTTTTCCGCACCGGAGCCGCTCATCCTCTGCGCTCCGGGACCTCCCACTTTACAAATTAAAGCACTGCCTACAAATAAGTGTTCAAAACAATAGGAGCATGTATTTGTCTCTTACTGTAAATCCAGGCCGTTCCCTGTAATCTGTAACACTGGGTTGGAGAAAGTAATGGCAAATAGTGAGTGCACAAACCATAGAAGGTAAACTGTACACAGTGCCAGGGCAGTGTGATGGTATGTCTACTTTTAGATTGTGTTAGCTTATCAATGAACACACTCGTCACTCGACGAGTTTCACGTCTTTACGACGGATACTTAAATGTGTGTTAGGTATTATTGTTGCAGTCATTGTAGCAGCTAGATGAGCGAGAACCGAAAGGGTCTGTGCCATAAACCGTTATTTTTGTACGGCGTTGCTAATGTGTCGTTACTGTTGTTATTTCTCCCTCTGCTCGCCCTGTAAATGCCCTACGTCGCTGGATAGCGAAGGTGTTTTCTGCATCTTGCTCCTTTTTCTTGTATGTTCTCTGTTTGTCGCCTTCCTCGCATTCAAACCAATTCGAGCCGAAGTCTGCTACATGTCCAAAATGGTGGTCACGTTTACGAAGGTCACGTGACTGAAAAGGGTCTATAAGTTTGTCAGTCAGCAGCAGTTGTTTGTCATACTAAAATGAATAGGTGATATGGACAATGGGTTCACTATCCATATCCACATTAAACTCTTACCAAACCAAGAAATCAGAAGGTCCAGTATAATGACAACTACAGGTATTAATGCCACTTTATATTTTTCTTGAAATAAATTCATGAGCAGTTGTATCACTGTTATCTTCCTGTTCATCAAATATTGGATGATTCCTAATAAACATCTTCATAACTGGTCCAGTAATGTTCTCTATATTCAAACAAATATATGACCATGTTGATGCAACCATCTGGCAAACATAAAATTTAAAAAAAGGAAAATCATCCTGCCTTAATTTAATTGTATGACAAAAGAGCTTTATCTCAGTGGTGATGTATAAAAATGATGTTATTATAGTGGTCACCCACTGAAAGACCTTGAAATAGTTTAGACCTTGGTTAGATTAATGACCATGTAAATGAATGTCTCATCTCATCTCATTCTCATTATCTCTAGCCGCTTTATCCTGTTCTACAGGGTCGCAGGCAAGCTGGAGCCTATCCCAGCTGACTACGGGCGAAAGGCGGGGTACACCCTGGACAAGTCGCCAGGTCATCACAGGGCCAACACATAGACACAGACAACCATTCACACTCACATTCACACCTACGGTCAATTTAGAGTCACCAGTTAACCTAACCTGCATGTCTTTGGACTGTGGGGGAAACCGGAGCACCCGGAGGAAACCCATGTGGACACGGGGAGAACATGCAAACTCCACACAGAAAGGCCCTCACCGGCCACAGGGCTCGAACCCGGACCTTCTTGCTGTGAGGCGACAGCACTAACCACTACACCACCGTGCTGCCTGTAAATGAATGTGTTTGAATAAAATATTTATGGTTGTGCAGTGGTGCACACTGTTGCTTCACAGAAAGAAGGTTCTGAGTTTCAACATCACAGCCAACTGGGGCCTTTCTGTGTGGAGTTTTCATGTTCTACCCGTGCCTACTACAGTTTCCTCCCACAGTCCAACGGCATGTGGATTAGGTCAACTGGCTCCTCTAAATTGCCCATAGGTGTGAATGTGAGTGTGAATGGTTGTTTGTCTCTGTGTTAGCCCTACGATTGATTGATGACCTGCTCAGGGTGTACCTCACCTCTTGCCTGAAGTCAGCTGGGATTGGCTCCAGCTTCCTGACAGATAAGCGGTATAGATAATAAATGGATGGATGGACCTGCAACTAGGACATAGCATTTCTTGAGTTCTGTAGCAGTGTTGTTCTGTGCGTGTTGTAAAGGGATCGATAGCATGCACTGTATATACAAACTATGTGCCAAATTAACCAATTTGCCGTATGTTTTAATCAAATGTATGCCTATTGGTACTCAAAGTTTGCCAGACATTTGGGGCCTAAAAAAACTGTGAGGGAATTCTGGGGAAGCATGCTACTCGACCCCTGAATAAAGGCTTAGTCCCTCTGACCTGAAAATCCCTAGTGATACCCCTGGGCCTGGAAGTGACAGAGGGTAGCAGCAGAGCGGAAAAGTGGCCCCAGAGGCCATGCTGTGTAAGTCAGATATGGAAATTAGCTAGCTCAGCTGTGACCAACTGTAGACATTTGCACCAAGTTTCCAAAGCATACACAAAAGCACATGCTTACACACACAAATGCACAAACTGCATTTTAATTCACCAAATCACTCTATAGCTCATACCAGTTGTCATCTTCCTTTCTATTGCTAATTCGTAATACATCTGCAGATACCTACTTTTCTTGGCAACATTAAACTGGTCAGCCATAACATTAAAATCACTGACAGGTGAAGTGAATAACATTGAGGATCTCATTGCAATGGCATTTGTGAAGGGGTGGGATATATTAGGCAGCAAGTGAATATTCAGTTCTTGAAGTTGATGTGTTGGAAACAGGAAAAATGGGCAAGCGTAAGGACCTGAGTGACTTTGACAAGGCCCAAATTGTGATAGCGAGATAACTGGGTCAGGATGTCTCCAAAATGGCAGGTCTCATGGTGTGTTCCTGATATGCAGGGGTTAGTAACTACCAAAAGTGGTCCAAGGAAAGACCACCAGTGAACTGGAAACAAGGTCATGGGCACCCAAAACTCAATGATGTGTGTGCATGTGTGTGTGTGTGTTTGTGTGGAGCAAAGGCTAGCCCATCTGTTCTGATCTCACAGAAAAGCTACTGTGGCACAAATTACTGAAAAAGTCAATGTGTGCTATGATAGAAAGGTGCCAGAACACACAGTGCATTGTAGCCTGCTGCCTCTGGGGCTACATAGCCACAGACTTGTCAGAGTGTCTGTGCTGACTCTTGTCCATGCTCTGAGCAGTGTTCTGCTGAGAAACCTTGGGTCCAGGCATTCATGAGAATGTTAATTTGACACATACCACCTATCTAAACATTGTTGCAGACCGAGTACATCCCTTTATGGGATTGGTATTCCCTAATGGCAGCGGCCTCTTTCAGCAGGATAATGCACCCTGCCACACTACAAAAATTGTTAAGGAACATGACAATGAGTTCAAGGTATTGACTTGTCCTCCAAATTCCCCAGATCTCAATCTGATCATGCATCTGTGGGATGTGCTAGACAAACAAGTACGATCCATGGAAGCTCCATCTCACATCTTACTGGACTTAAAGGACTTGCTGCTAATGTCTTGGTGCCAGATACCACAGGACACCTTCAGAAGTTTTGTGGATTCTATGCCTAGATGGGGCAAAGCTGTTTTTTTTTGGCACAAGGGGTACCAAAACAATATTAGGCAGGTGGATTTAATGGCATGTGGATTTAATGTTAGAAAAAATGCTACTTCAAGCTACACATGGAAAGAAATAATGAATGAATGAATGAATGAATGAATGAATGAATGAATGAATCTTCATAATGTGGGTTGTGCTAAATCCTTTTCTGTCGAATGGATTAATCTCAAATTACGGCTTGATCAAGTTAATTGGTAATAAGTTAAGGAGTATGTGATTTGTGATGAAAGTTTTTACAATATTAAGGATATAATTTTCTGTTGTCATTATCACTTTTTCCTCTGTCCTACAGAAGTGAGAATGAATATTTTAAGGTGCACATTGATGTACTGCCACATTTAGTGAGCACTAGATAAACAAACCAAACTTCTTTCAAAAAATCTTCTCTTTTAGCTACCATGAATTGATTATCTTTCAATGTCACCCTGCCTGATGTAATGCAGCAATGTACATGCATCATCAATGCTGCTGTCTAATTCTGCTCATTCTGTGGAATCATAAACAGCACATAACATGCAGAACAAACTTAGCTAAATATAAGTTTTGGTTAAAGAGGTAATATTGCTGTGCTTTAATTTGTTGCTGGACTAAAATATCAATATCAGTGTTTCCATGAGGTAATGCACATATTTAGTCTAAGGCTTGCCTGATAACTCAATCTAGGTTGCTAAAATCCTGTGAAGAGTATAAAATTATTATGTCTAGTCACTAAAAACACATTGATGAGGCCTTTTTATGTTTACAACATTTGATATATTGTCTTTGTAGTATTTCCAATGAAATATAGGGTTTCCATGATTTGAAAATTGTCACTTTTTAAATTATTTTTATTTGACACAGCTTTCCAACTTATTTATTTATTTACTTTTTTATTTGAAATTGGGATTGTATATCATTCAAAACCCAATTGGGCATCATAACATGCATGTTATTCAAATCACTAACTGATTTTTGGGTTTCATTCCACATTACATACTACCATATTACATACCATGACAAAATAGTGTACCAATAAACTATGAACAAGTAATAACTAACTATTTACAACATTTTAACATTATGGCTGGACTATACAATTTGGGATGCATATTTATTTTTTCAAAGAAATGGTATAAAATGAGCAGTTTTTTTTTTTTTGCCATAATTTCACAAGATTAGTAAGATGCCCAAGGCTGAGCAATTTCTACCCTGTACTTAACATGTCCACTGGACTATCATTTATACACCTGTGGGGTATTAAAGCCCTGTCAGATTACCAAAATCTCATTTTGCATAGTGTTGTGTTAGAAAAAGAAAATAATTTGAACTGCTAGATCATGGTCCTCATTATTTACAATTTAGCACCACAAGAACCCCATGTTTATAGTATGAACAATTATTAATGGATTGGATCTGGTATTGCTATAGCTGAATTCATGTTTTTGAAATTGTGGTTATTTGCAAGTGTTGAGTGTGCTACCATGCGTCAGGAAACAGATGGCATGTGGCTGCAAATGCAGTTTAGATATTTATTATAAAACACTGGCAAACAAGTCCAAAATGTGATGCAAATTTGATGTAAAATACTTACAGAAAATCAAGAAATTGGCAACCAACAACAAGAGGGCAGAATCACAAAGCAGAAAGGAAATAAATAAATAAATAAATAAATAAGGAACCAAAACAAGATCAAATAATCAGATTAGCAATAACAATGATTTGGTAAGGTCACGCTAACCCTATGCAAATCAATGAGCCTTGGGTGCCCAAGACTCTGTTGCATATTCACCAGTTGTCCTTCCTTGGACCACTTTTGGTAGGTACTAACCAGCGCATAATAGGAACACCCCACATGAGACCTGCTGTTTCAGAGATGCTCAGACCCAGTCATCTAGCCATCACAACTTGGCCCCTTGTCAAAATCACTCAGATCCTTATGCCTGTCCATTTTCCCTGCCTCCAACATATCAACTTTGAGAATATATCCAAACATCCTAATATCCTAACTTTGAGAATATATCCTGCCTAATATATCTCACCCCTTGACAAGTACCATTGTAATGAGATCATATGACTTGTGTCACCTGTCAGTGGTTTTAATAGTTTTAATGTTATGGCTGACTGGTGTACATGTGTACATACATGCAACATGATTAAAAACATAAAAAAGACATATGGTTGCATGAAATATATGGAATGAGTCTCTGGTATCCACTGTCAATAAGCTTCCAGATACCAGAGTGTCTTCAGGACTGAAGTGTTTGCACTTTTCTTTCCGACAACGTGAAAAGCTTTTTTTTTATTTTTTATTTTTTTTCAAGAAAGAGAATACAGGAGAGACTAGTGTGAGAACAACTTACTATTTATGACTTAATTTTTGATACAGTCTATATAATTCTAATTTTCTGTATTTCCTTCATGATTATGATGAAAAACTGCACATGTATAGCTGTGGCAGCGGGGGCGTGGTCAAGCATCAGTCTGTGAAGGGAGGGCGGAGTCAGGGAAGGTAAGTGGCAGAATCACTGCACCTGATGTCAGTTAACCTGTGTTTGTGTGTCTTCCCCAGTGACCATGCCCTATAAAAGGAGAGGGCGAGCAGAGGAAGGGAGCTCTCTCCCCAACCAGATGACTTGTGTGTGTGCATGCATGTGTGGTTGGGAGAGTGTAAAGTCACTGAAAAGTGCAAAAATAAAGAGTTTTGGAAACTCAGTTCTGGCCTGCAGTACTTCTGTGCTCCACCCACCCGCTCAAAATTCTACAACAGCATTTGTTTTTTACATTCTACTTAGAGAATTTAGGGGCGGCACGGGGTGTACTGGTTAGCGCTGCCGCCTTACAGTAAGAAGGTCCGAGTTTGAGCCCTGTGGCCGGCGAGGGCTTTTCTGTGCGGAGTTTGCATGTTCTCCCCATGTCCGCGTGGGTTTCCTCCGGGTGCTCTGGTTTCCCCCACAGTCCAAAGACATGCAAGTTAGGTTAAGAGGTGACTCTAAATTGTCTGTAGGTGTGAATGGTTGTATGTGTCAGCCCTGTGATGACCTGGTGACTTGTCCAGGGTGTACCCCGCCTTTCGCCCGTAGTCAGCTGGGATAGGCTCCAGCTTGCCTGCGACCCTGTAGAACAGGATAAAGTGGCTAGAGATAATGATATATATATTTATTTATTTATTTATTTAATTATTTTTACTGACATTGTAAAGCACGTGTGCAGTACCTGCACAGGTCTCTCGAAATGGAAGTATCAACATATTCATTACTTTGAAACATGTCATGAAACAAAACACCAGAGACTGAATACATGCATGACACATTCACATCACTATGCATTTTTGTTAAATACTGTACTTATATATATATATATGTATATGTTAAATGTATCTCATGGAAGACATACACGTACTGTATCTCAAAGAAAGATGTGCATATTATTTATGATGTTACATGTTAAATTACAGAGTCCTTAATGAACTGTAGTTCCATGTATTCATTCATCCATTCAGTGAATGTACTATCTCAAAATATTTATGTGTAGTATTTACTTAGAGTCTCCAAGAAGCACTATAATATACAGCCAGTATGGTATACTCTACTTATCACATCAGTGGACACAGAGCTCAGGAAAATAAAAATAAGGCAATTTTACCTTTGGTGCCGTTTTAAGAAAATCAAAAATATTAAATGGTTTTAGATGCCCAGAGGAGTACTGAGGTTTCAGCTGCCTCAATTCATTATATTCAGGCAAAAGGTCTAAGTTTTACCAGTGTAGGATTCCTTCGAAGGTGATGGACTAATGAACTACCCGATGAACAAGTCAAGGGAAAGGGTTTTTTTTTTAACAGCTCATTAGCTCAAATGCTTTGTGACAACAGAGATTCATTGTCCCTGTGAACAAAATAGGCTGCAGTCTAATCTTCTTCAACTGGGGAGAGAGAGAGAGAAAAGAATGAGTAGTGCTGCTGAAAATCTACAACACATTTCCAAAAGAGTTAGGACAATGTATAAAATGTAAATTAAAAAAAATAATAATAATGCAATGAATTGCAATTCATGGAAGCTCTATATTTCATTGAAAATAGTACAAAGACAACATATCAAATGCTAAAACTGAGAAATTTGATTGCTTTTTGAAACAGATATGCTCATTTTGAATTTTATGCAAGCAACACATTAAAAAATAAAATAAAAAAATAAAATAAAAAGATGGAACAGGGGTGACAAAATACGGGAGAAGTTGTATTATGTTAAAAAAAAAAACTAGTGGAACATCTCACAAATGATTAGGCTAACTGGCAACAGGTCAGTAACTTGATTGAGTATAAAAAAGAGCATCCCAGAAAGGCTGAGTATCAAATTAAGATGGGGAGGGGTTCACTGCTTTGTGAGAGACTGTGTCAGCAAATAGTGCAACAACTTAAGAAAAATGTTCCTCAATGTAAAATTGCAAAGAATTTGGGGATCACATTATCTATGATATATCATTAAAACATTCAGAGAATCCAGAGACATCTCTGTACGCAAGAGACATGGCTGAAAACCAATATTCGATGCCTGTGACCTTCAGGCCCTTAGGAGGCACTGTATTAAAAACAGTCACAATTCTGTAGTGGAAATTGTTGTGTGGGCTCAGGAACACTTCTGAAAACCATTGTCTGTGAACACAGTTCATGGTTGCATCCAAAAATGCAAGGTAAAACTCTACCATGCAAAGAAGAAATCATATATAAGCAATATCCAGAAACACCACCACCTTCTCTGGGCCTGAGCTCATTTATGATGGACTGAAGTGAAGTGGAAAACTGCCCTGTAGTCTGACGAATCAAAATTTGAAATTGTTTTTGGAAATCATTGATGCTGTGTCGGCGGCATGGTGGTGTAGTGGTTAGCGCTGTCGCCTCACAGCAAGAAGGTCCTGGGTTCGAGCCCCGGGGCCGGCGAGGGCCTTTCTGTGCGGAGTTTGCATGTTCTCCCCGTGTCCGCGTGGGTTTCCTCCGGGTGCTCCGGTTTCCCCCACAGTCCAAAGACATGCAGGTTAGGTTAACTGGTGACTCTAAATTGACCGTAGGTGTGAATGTGAGTGTGAATGGTTGTCTGTGTCTATGTGTCAGCCCTGTGATGACCTGGCGACTTGTCCAGGGTGTACCCCGCCTTTCGCCCGTAGTCAGCTGGGATAGGCTCCAGCTTGCCTGCGACCCTGTAGAAGGATAAAGCGGCTAGAGATGATGAGATGAGATGATGCTGTGTCCTCCAAGCTAAAGAGGAGAGGGAACATTCAGTTTGTTATGAGTGGACAGTTCAACAGCCAGCATCCATTATGGTATGGAATGCATTAGTGCGCATGATATGGGTAGCTTGCACATCTGGGAAGACACCATTCATGCTGAAATTATATATACAGGTTTTGGAGCAACAAATGCTACCATCCAGATGATGTCTTTTTCAGGGAAAGCCTTGCTTATTTTAGCAAGACAATGCCAAATTGCATTCTGCACATACAGTATTACAACTGCATGGCTCCATAGTAAAAGAGTCTGGGTGCTAAACTGTCCTGCCTGCAGTCCAGACCTGTCACCCTTTGAAAACATTTGGCTTGATATAAGATGGTTGGGGGGATTAAAAAATAATTTCTGTAATTTGTGTATTGCAAGCTTTTTCATGAGTCTTCATCTTCAACAAAGACTCAAAATTATGCATCTACCTAAAGAGCAAATACCCAGAGGGCATTTAGTAATGGCAATTAATAATTTCTGGCTGCAAGTATGGACATTATACAGTGTCTTGCAAAAGTACTCACCCCCCTTGGTGTTTGTCCTGTTTTGTCGCATTACAAGCTGGAATTAAAATGGATTTGTGTGTGTATGTGTGTGTGTGTGGGGGGGGGGGGGGGTAAGCACCATGTGATTTACACAACATGCCTACTACTGGAAAGGTGCAAATTGTTGTTTTATTGTGACAAAAACAATAATTAAGATGAAAAAACAGAAATCTGGAGTGTGCATAGGTATTCACCCCCCAAAGTCAATACTTTGTCAAGCCAACTTTTGCTGCAATTACAGCTGCAAGTCTCTTGGGGTATATCTCTTGGGGTAGCACATCTAGCCACTGGAATTTTTGCCCATTCCTCAAGGCAAAACTGCTCTAATTCCTTCAAGTTATATGGGTTGCGTTGGTGTACAGCAATCTTCAAGTTATGCCACAGATTCTTAAGTGGATTGAGGTCTGGGCTTTGATTAGGCAATTCCAAGGCATTTAAATGTTTCCCTTTAAGCCACTCCAGTGTAGCTTTAGCAGTATGTTTAGGGTCATTGTCCTGCTGGACCATGAACCTTCATCCCAGTCTCAAACCTCTGGCTGACTCAAACAGTTTTTCCTCCAGAATTGCCCTGTATTTAGTGCCATCCATCTTTCCTTCAGTCGTGACCAGCTTTCTTGTCCCTCCAGATGAAAATATCCCCACAGCATGATGCTGCCACCACCATGCTTCACTATAGGAATGGTGTTCTCAGGGTGTTGGCTTTGCGCCACACATGGCATTTCCCATCCCATGATGGCCAAAAAGATCAATTTTAGTCTCATTCGACCAGAGAAGCTCCTACCATGTGTTTGGGGAGTCTGCCACATGCTGCTGGGCAAACTCCAAACGTGTTTTTTTAAGCAATGACTTTTTTCTGGCCACTATTCCATAAAGCCCCGTTCTGTGGAGTGTATGGCTTAAAGTGGTCTGATGGACAGATACTCCCATCTCCGTTGTAGATCATTGCAGCTCCTTCAGTGTTATTTTTGGTGTCTTTGTTGCATCTCTGATTAATGCCCTCCTTGTGCAGTCTGTGAGTTTTGGTGGGTGGCCTTCTCTTGTCAGGTTTTTCATGGTGCCATATTCTTTCCATTTTGCTATAATGGATTTAATGGTGCTTCCTGGGATATTCAAAGTTTGGGATATTTTTTCTAACCCACCCCTAATCTATACTTCTTCACAACTTTGTCTCTGACCTGTTTGGAGTGCTCCTTGGTTTTCATGTTGCTTGCTTCGTACTGTTGCAGAGTCAGGGTCCTTCCAGAAAAGGTTGATTTATACAGACATCATGTGACAGATCATGTGACACTTTGATTGCACACAGGTGGATCTTATTCAACTAATTATGTGACTTATGAAGTGAATTGGTTGGACCAGCTCTTATTTAGGGGTTTCATACAAAAGGGGGTGAATACCTATGCACATGCCAGATTTCTGTTTTTTTTTATCTTAATTATTGTTTGTGTCACAATAAAAAAAAAATGTGCACCTTTAAAGTGGTAGGCATGTTGTGTAAATCAAATGGTGCTCACCACCAAAAAATTCATTTTAATTCCATCTTCTAATGCAACAAGACAAGGAGGATGAATACTTTTGCAAGACACTCTTTAGGAGGTTTTTGGACAATGCAACACTTGTTTATTTTTTCTCTCCTTTTTTCAGAAACTGCAGACATTTTTAGAGAGTGCTGTAAGAAGAATGGTCAGTGATGTGAATAATTTTGTCAAGTAGCAGCTGCTTTGTCAGACAAAAAAAGGTATTTTATATTTTTAGGATGATTTCTGTGGAAGCTGTTAACTGACTCAACAGGAGCTGAAATCTTGAAACCACTGGCTAATTATTATGAACCACAGTATTTCGGTCACTCTGTGTTAAGGTCTGCATAGAACTAGTCAGCTGTGGAACTTGTTGCTTCTTCCTTAAAGATCATTCCCTGCTATTGAAAAACTTGTCATCAATGGTATCATTATCTCATCTACATTACCGCTAGCTGATGCTTTTTAATTAATTAATTAATTAATTTATTTATTTATTTATTTATTTATTTTTAGTTTGCTTTTATTTAATCAGTATTCCTCATATGCTCTATAGATTTCCCATCATCAGATGCCCAGTTTGCTACTCTATCACAGCATCCAAGTGAATATGTTGGTATCCATAACACCGGCCATTAATCTATTCTATTACAGCAAAGTAATATGTTCCTCATTGTGGCAGCGGGGACGTGGTCAAGCATCGGTCTGTGACTGGAGGACGGAGTCAGGGAAGGTAAGTGGCAGAATCACTGCACCTGAGGTTGATTAACGCTTGTGTGTCTTCCCCAGTGACCATGCCCTATTTAAGGAGAGAGCAAAAGCAGAGGAGGGGCTCTCTCCCCAACCAGACACCTGATGTGTGTGCGCGTGTCTGTGTGTATGAGAGAGTGTAAAAGACAACTGAAAAGTGTCAAAATAAACAAAAGTTACGAAACTCAGTTCTGGCCTGCCGTCTAGACAGCCGCCAAATGGTCCTCCGCCAGCTCGATGGCCTGATCCAGCAACGCCGGGCGGTGGCACTGGACCCACTCTGCGGTTCCTGCTGGTAGGCAAGCGATGAACTGCTCCAGTACCACCTGATCGATAATTCCCTCAGCGTAGCGGTTGTCGGCCCTCAACCACCGCCAGCAGGCATCCCGGAGTTGCTGGCCAAACTTCCTCCAAGTGCAGAGCGCAGAAGCGCTGTCACTGCTGTTCAGGGGTGCACCCCACACGCTGGAGGACGGCCCAGTGGAGGTCCGCGTAGACCAGCCGGCGGTCGGCGGGGAGCTGTAGCGCAGCCAGCTGCACCTTGCCTGTTAGCAGGGGGAGGAGGCGCGCTGCGTGCTGTTCCACCGGCCAGCCCGAGGCTTCTGCTACCTGCTCGAAGAGAGTGAGGAAGGCCTCGGGGTCATCATGTGGGCCCATCTACGTTAGGGTGAGGGGGGAAGGGCGCGCAGCAGTGGAGGTGGTGGACCCCGCCGACGCGAGGAGGTGCCGGAATGCCTGTCGGGCTTCCTGCTGTGCCAACACCAGGGCCTCGAAGCATTGCTCTTGCTCCTTCTGGAGGGCGACTAGTGCCTGGTGCTGGCTCTGCTGGGCCATGGCAAGGGCGTGGACCAAGTCGGTGAAAGGGGAGGACTCCATGGGGAGTCTTCTTCTGCGCTCCAGCCCCGGGTTTCGGCACCACTGTAGCAGTTTGTAGGAGTGGGAGGAGCACAGAAGATGGCAGGCCAGAACTGAGTTTCATAACTTGTTTATTTTGATGCTTTTCAGTTGTCTTTTACACTCTCTCGTACACACAGACATGTGCATACACATCAGGTGTCTGGTTGGGGAGAGAGCCCCTCCTCTGCTCTCGCTCTCTCCTTAAACAGGGCGCGGTCACTGGGGAAGACACACAAACACACGTTAATCAACCTCAGGTGCAGTGATTCTGCCACTTACCTTCCCTGACTCTGCCCTCTGGTCACAGACCGACCCTTGACCACACCCGCGCTGCCACACTCATAAACTGGAATTCCTAGATTATATAAAATAAATATAACACTTGATTTGCAATGTGAGCCAAAGGAGAATGGGTTTCCGCTGAGATTCTGCTCCTGTCAAGGTTTCATCCTCAAAACTCCACCTTAGAGAGCATTTTTTTTCCTTGTTGTTCACACCCTTAGCATGCTTCCTGGGGGTTTAATGCTTTGATAGCTTGAAAGTTGCTTTGAGACAGTCTGAATTACCAATTAGTGTATATTTTCCTTCTGTAAATGAGGTCAGAGGTACTGTGTCTGTTATTTTATCTTATATAAAAGCTGCTGTCAAACAGTGTGACTCATGCCAGTTAGAGCTGCCATGTTTGTGATTGTTTTCACCTTACCTTTGCTGGTGTGCATGCTCTCTGGCACGTTGAGATAATATTTCACAACATTTAGAAGAAGAAGAATAACAACTTTATTCATCACACATACACTTGTGAAATTCCTCTGCAGGGGGCAGCCATGCTAACAGCACCCAAGGAGCAGTTGGGGTTTAAGTGCCTCGCTCAAGGGCACCTCAGCCTAAGGCCACCCCATGTTAACCTAACCACATGTCTTTGAACTGTGGGGGAAACTGGAGCACATGGAGGAAATCCATGCAGACACGGGGAGAACATACAAACTCTACGCAGAAGGCCACTGTCAGCTGCTGGGCTCAAACCCAGAACCTTCTTGCTGTGAGCTGACAGTGCTAACCACTACACCACCGTGCCGCCCTATTTAGCCTCTACTTCTGGCTGCTGTCAGCACTAAATTTTGTGTCTATTTCCACTGCCCTCTGCAACTCATCATATGAAACAGTGATGACTATGTCTTATAATGGCATATGAATGTCTCTAGAAACTTTCATATTCTTTTGTTTGAAGGTTTCACTGGTGGATTTTATGGAAAATGAGATTTGTTCAGATATGTAATATCTCCAAAGAATGTGGAGAGTGTAGTGGAATGATAATTAATGATCAATATCTATTCTTTTTGCCAAGTTTGCAGAAAATCCTTTTCCTAGTAATCTTGCTTTGAACATCTTTAGCTTTTGTTTTAGAGAAATCTGGAAGCGGAATTGCTTTGCCTTCAAAACTCCAGAAAAATTCTAGTGCACAGACAGCTGTGAGCATGAATTCAATGATAAGGGTAAAGGCTGAAAGGCAGAAGTGGAAGTTATTTCCATTCACTTCTATGACAAAATAATTAAAAAAAATAAAAAAAATAATAATAATATACTAATCAGCCATAACATTAAAACTACCTGTCTATTATTGGTGGGTCCGTTTTGTGCTGACAAAATAATTCTGACCCATCAAGGCATGCACTCCTTCAGACACCCATGACCCTGTTGAGGGTTTACTTATACCCCTTTTCCACCAAATCAGTTCCAGGGCTGGTTCGGGGCCAATGCTTAGTTTGGAACTGGGTTTTCTGTTTCCACTGACAAAGAACTGGCTCTGGGCCAGAAAAAACGGTTCCAGGGTAGCACTAGCTCTTTGCTGGGCTAGAGGAAAGAACTGCTTACATCAGCGGGGGGGGAGTTGTTAAGACCAACAACAATAGCAAGACCGCAAGAGGGCGCCATTTTTAAATAAATGACTTTTGATTGATTGATTACTTTATTCTGAACAATAAAGAAGAAAGATATAAAAATAAAAATTTAAATAAAAAATGCAATAATCAAAACATCGTCATAAACAAACAGAATAGCGTAGCCACAAGGCAATAACATAATGTTCAGAAAGGATTAGGAAGAAGTAATAACTTATCCAATCCTAACCCTCTATACCACCGCTAATCAAATGTCACTTTCCACCATAATAAACTATATATACAAAAGAAAACAAAAGCAATAAACAAAAAAGAAAACATACCAACATACCAAAACATACCGACATGGTATAATATTGACCAAATCAAATCATATATACAGATACTTATGTTATGCATATAGACACACATACAATACATATATACAGTACATACATATACACATACCTATAGCTATACACTAAATACAAGAAGACCAGTCACAGACTTACTCTCAATTTCATCATCACCTATATAGTCTGCCTGTCCTCATTCTCATATATTTTTATTAACATGTTTTTATATAATTTTTTAAACAGTTTTATGTTGGTGCTATTTTTGAGTTCATTTTCCAGACCATTCCACAATTTCACCCCACAGACTGTTATGCAGATACTTTTCATAGTTGTTCTAACATTTACTCTCTTAAAATTCATTTCCCCTCTCAGGTTATACCCACCATGCCTTTCCATAAATGTATTTTGTACCTCACCCAGAAGAAGGTTATGTCTTGCTTTATACATAATTTGTGCAATCTTGTGTTTAACCAGATCCGTGAATTTCAGAGTGTGTGCTTTTACGAATAATGCGTTTGTATGCTCAAGATATCCCGTATTATTGACAATTCTTATTGCTCTTTTTTGTAATGTGCATAACGGCTGCAGATTAGATTTGTAGGTATTACCCCATATCTCCACACAGTAGCTCAGATATGGAAGTATGAGTGCATTATACAGAGTATATAATGATTTATAGTCCAGAATGTGTCTTGATTTCCCCAAAATTGCAGTAATCTTTGCTATTTTTGCTTTAACATGATTAATATGCAGTTTCCAGCAGACTTTATGATCAACAATCACACCCAGAAATTTTATTTCATAAACTCTTTCTATGGTTATGTTGTCAATTTTCAATTCAACTTGAGGGTTCGACTTATATTTTCCAAATAACATAATCTTTGTTTTACTCAAATTCAATGACAATTTGTTTACGTTAAACCACCTTTTTAATTTATTCATTTCAGTTGTGATTGTTTCCATAAGCTGCTGTGCATTGTCCCCGGCGCAAAAGATGTTTGTATCATCGGCAAATAATATGCATTTCATTATACTTGATACATTACATAAATCATTAATGTACAATATAAACAGTTTAGGACCTAAGACAGACCCTTGCGGTACTCCACATGTTATGGGCAAATAATCAGATGTGTGATCTCCAATTTTTACAAATTGTTGTCTGTTACTTAAGTAGCTCCTCACCCAGTCCAAACCAACCCCTCTGATACCATACCTCTCTAATTTTTTTAATAGAATGTCGTGATTTATTGTGTCAAATGCTTTCTTTAGATCTATGAAAATTCCCATAACATGTTTTTTTATTGTCTATACCATTTGTGATTTTCTCGATAAGTTCCATTAATGCCAGGGTTGTTGATCTGTCTTTCCGGAATCCATATTGACTGTCAGCTAAAAGTTTATATTTTTCAATGAAGTTGTCTAGTTTTGCTGTGAACAGTTTTTCGAGGATCTTGGAGAACTGAGAGAGTAAAGAAACTGGCCTGTAATTTGTGTAATGGTGTCTATCTCCACATTTATATAAAGGTATAACTTTAGCTATTTTCATGTTGTTTGGAAATTTACCAGATTGAAAAGATATATTACATATGTGAGTAAATGGTTCTGCAATTTCTTCAATAACTTTTTTTATGAAACTCATATCAATATCATTCCAGTCAGTGGAGGTTTTACTTTCACTTCTCCTTACAATGTCTATGACCTCTTTTATGCCATCTGCACCAATGAATATAGATTTAGGATTTCTCTCCCATCGAGCAGCCTCCTCCCCTCCAGGTGTGTCTGTATCCTGAATCTTTTCTGCCAAATCTGATCCCACATTTACAAAGAATCTATTAAAACCATTTACCACTTCCTCCATATTATTTATTGATCTGTCATTCTCAATATAATGATCAGGGTAGCTTGTGTTTTTGTTTTTAGCTCTATTCCTAATAATACTATTCAGTACATTCCATAGCCCCTTCATGTTATTTTTATTACTGTCTAATAATTTATTATAATATTCCTTCTTACATGTCCTCATAATGCTGGTTAGTTTATACTTGTATTTTTTATATTTAATTTCTGCCTCCAAAGTTCTTTTTTTTATGAATTGTCTATACAGCGTGTTCTTTTTTTTACAGGCATTTTTTAATCCTTTGGTGATCCATGGACCATTTGCTTGTTTTTGTCCATCATTGTATTTCCTTATAGGACAGGTTTTATCATATAGTGTTTTAAAGATATTTAGGAATCCACTGTATGCTTTGTCAATATCTTCTTCCTCATATACGACTCTCCAGTTCTGTTTAAGTAATTCACTCTTAAGTATCCTTATGTTTTCTTCGGTTCTTATCCGTTTGTATTTCAGCTGATTCATATCCTTAGGTTTCCAGTAATTACAGTGATAGACAATAAATACAGGCAAATGGTCACTGATGTCATTATATAAAAGCCCACTTTCTGTATTATGTTCCATACTGTTTGTAAATATATTATCTATTAATGTGACACAATGAGAAGTAATTCTACTAGGTTTGGTGATTTTGGGGTATAAACCCATACTGTACATTGTATTTATGAAATCTTCTGTCATTTTATGCTTTTTTGGATTTAACAGATCAATATTATAATCCCCATAGATAAACACAGTCTTCTGCACTGAGTTAGAAAACATGTTTTCCATCCAGTTTTCAAATATATCGATACTTGATGCTGGAGTTCTGTACAAACAGCTCACAATTATATTTTTTACTTTTTCCATACAAATTTCCACTGTGATACATTTCACCATATTATCAACAGCTGCTGTCATACTCTCCACCACCTTATACTTCAATCCTTTGTCCACATATATTGCCACACCTCCTCCTCTCTTTTTCACTCTGCTTATATGATTTAGATCATAACCCTCCATCTCAAAGTCCACATCTCTTTCAGTGCTGATCCATGTCTCTGAAATTGCTATGATGTTGAATGGGTTCTTAAACTGTTTCAAATATTCTTTAATATTGTGGAAGTTGGCATATAAGCTTCTGCTATTGAAGTGGATGATTGATATGTAATGCTTTGATTGGAAAGTTGCGTTGTAGTGCTCATCTGTGTAATAACTGCAGCTGTTTTCTATATCATTGAGTAAATTGTTATCCAGATCAATATCATGTTCTATGTCCTGTATTTTATGTTCTGTATATACAAAGTTTTCTAGTCCTAATGTGTGTTTATTATCAGGAGTTGTCATGGCTGTAGTTTAAGGATACCTTGTTGTTGTACGTTTCATTAATATTTGCTCAGCTCCTCCAGCTCCCTGATGACTAGTACTTTGGCTTGTTCTGGTGTTCCATTTAACTTGATGTATATTTTGCAGTTTGAAGTCCATGTTGATTGTATTTTCTTCTGTTTTCTGAGTAAACGGGCCATTCTGGCAATGTCCTCATTTTTCTTTGTCAGGTGCTCATTGATGTAAACGTCTGATCCCTTCAGCCGTCTTCCCTGTTTCAGCAGTCCGTTTTTGTGTTTTCTATTTGCAAACCGAACTATTATTGCCGGTTTTGTCTTCTCGTTTCTCCTTGGGAGCGGGTGACAGGCCTCGATGTTCTCCCTGTCTAACTCAACTCCCTTTGAGTAGAGAAACGCCGCCACCTGTTGCTCCACCAATGCCGCGTCCTCCTCGCTCGGCTCCTCTCCGTTCCGCATCATCACTGGCCGTGCATATGAATGAGGTTTCACTTCCAAGCCGGTGATTATGATGTCGTTCATTCTGGTATATTGTTCCAGATCGGCCACCCGGTTCTCCAGCAAGTTAATCCGCTTGTCCTTCTCGGTGATTTGTAGCCTCAAGGCTTTAACTTCCTCCACCAGGCTCATGATGGTTTTCTGCTGTTGTCTAACAGCAGAAACCTCCTCCGTCAACATGTCGAGCGATCTTTTAATATCGTCGACCTCCTCAACCTGTGCTGTATTCTTTTTTGGTGGCATGTCGTCCCGTTATCATAACACACCCACTGGTAGCTTCTTAGCCCCTTTCAGCTTCTGAGCAATGCGAAGCGAGGAGCAAAGCACAGGAAGAACAAGCGGGGCGGCAGCAGCGCGGCAGGAAAATCTGAGGCTTCAGCCGCGGCCCGGGCCCGCTCTCAGCCTGACGAGATATCATGGATGCAGTAAAGCAGCAGTCATCCATTATTGTTGTTATTGATTCTTCTTCTTCTCCATGTTGTTGTTGCTTCGATGTTCGCGCCAAGGTTTATGCAAACGCAGCGACATAACTGACATATACAGTGACGTAATGACGTGGCTCCCCTTAGCACCCCGAGCTATGGAAAACCAAACTGGTTCTCAGCTGGTTCGCAAGTTGAATGAGTTGTGAATCAGCACCAGCACTGGCCCCGAACCAGCCCTGGAACTGATTTGGTGGAAAAGGGGTACTATTGTCCTTCCTTGGACCACTTTTGGTAGGTACTAACCACTGCTTACACCTCACACGACTTGCTGTTTTGGAGACCTTGCCCATTTTTCCTGCTTCCAACACATCCACTTGACTGTTCACTTGCTGCCTAATATATCCAAGCCTTTGACAGGTGCCATTGTAATGAGATAATAAATGTTATTTTCTTCACCTCACAATGGTTTTAATAGTATGGTTGATCAGTGTATGAAATTGATAATAATCAGGAAGCACTAAATCTTCTTTCAGCTGAGGCCTTTGTTTATAGCTTATGGCTATACGCAAACAGAGCAGCACATCCTCCATTTGTACTGCAGCATTTCTTTTATCATAATAGAAATATTAATTTTATTTGTCTTAATTAAAGTGTTTGGCTCACTTTCTTTATTCTTCATGTTCTTTTATCCATCCATCCATCCATTATTTGTAGCCACTTATCCTGTTCTACAGGGTCACAGGCAAGCTGGAGCCTATCCCAGCTGACTATGGGTGAGAGGCAGGGTACACCCTGGACAAGTCGCCAGATCATTGCAGGGCTGACACACAGAGACAAACAACGATTCACACTCACATTCACATTGACGGTCAATTTAGAGCCACCAATTAAACTAACCTGCGTGTCTTTGGACTGTGGGAGAAATGGGAGCACCCAGAGGAAACCCACACAGACAGGAGGAGAACATACAAACTCCACACAGAAAGGCCCTCAACAGCTGCTGGGCTTGAACCCAGGACCGTCTTGCTGTGAAGTGACAGTGCTAACCTCGACACCACTGTGCCACCCATATTCTTTTAATTGTAATTAATATAATTAATTGACAATTAATGCAAATGATATAAAAAACCCTCATTTTCATAAATGTTCCCAGTGCCATACATATGATGTGTAGCACAGTGTTGTCATATCCAAATACCTCATGTCTCATCACATGTAAGAAAACACCTAACATTATCATAATGAATGTACACAGTGACTACGTTTACATGCGCATCCAAATCGAGCTGCTGTTGGTAATTGAGCAAAGGGTCCCAGCAGGGGTGCCAGAGAAATCCAATCCTACATGCACAAGTGAAATCGGGCTATTGTGCAAGGTGCATTGTGCACCCGAGCCACACGTGGTGCTACACACCCCATCGTGTTGGTACACTTCCGGTTGTCGTCATGAAGAAGCGCTATAGTGTTGCCAGATACTGCTGACGTTTTCCAGCCCAAAACATGTTCAAATCCGCTAAAATGCCCTTAAAACCCCCAATCTGGCAACACTAGCAGTTCCGTGTTCAAGCTGTTAGGCTTGCTCTAACAGACTATGGCTACAAACTGTCCGGCGCAGACCACTGTTTTGTAAGACAACTTATTTTGCACAATAATATTTTTCTAAAGTCCATTTTTTGCTTACAAAAAATATATATATTTTTTTGCTTACAATTTAACTTATGTCTCAATAAACACACAAAAAGTTCAATTGTTTTGTTTTTATTGACATTCTTCAGATGTTGTATATATATATATATATATATATATATATATATATATATATATATATATATATATACACACACACAAATACAATGACTTGTTTATGTACACAATTCACAGCTATGCAACAGCTGTACAGATGTATTTGGTGATACAGTAAGTGAGCTAAATTTTAACAGTGCAAACAATGCCACAAAAAGAAAAGATTCATGCCGTTGTCATGATTCGTTGTCATGCCGACCGAGGCTGTTGTGTTTCCCGCTTGTGGTCTCGTCACTCGTCACTTCCGGAAGTAGCTCGACAAGTAGCTCGATAGGGTATACATGCTCAAAGTAGCTCGGCAGAAATCGCATAAACTAGGTCGTGTAGCTCGATTCCGAGAAATCAAGTTCGGTTCAATTTCAGCCGAATTAAGGTGTATACATGGCATTTTGAACTTCGATTTCAGTCGAGCAACGGCAGAAATTCGATTCTCTCTATGTGCATGTAAACGTAGTGAATGAGTATGGCTGTTGTTAGTACTCACAGCTGTTGACTTGCTCATTAGCTGTAGCAATATCTCTGCAGTATGTATGCCTAACCTTGTGGAAGACTCCAGTCACATGCAGTGGGTGCATGGGCAGAGTGCACTCATCTACAGTGGTGCTTGAAAGTTTGTGAACCCTTTAGAATTTTCTATATTTCTGCAAATACAACCTAAAACATCATCAGATTTTCACACAAGTCTTAAAAGTAGATAAAGAGAACCCAGTTAAACAAATGAGACAAAAATATGATACTTGGTCATTGATTTATTGAGGAAAATGGTCCAATATTACATATCTCTGAGTGGCAAAAGTATGTGAACCTTTGCTTTTGGTGTCTGGTGTGACCCCCTTGTGCAGCAATAACTGCAACTAAATGTTTCTGGTAACTATTGATCAGTCCTACACACTGGCTTGGAGGAATTTTTGCCCATTCCTCTGTACAGAACAGCTTCAACTCTGGGGTGTTGGTGGGTTTCCTCAAATGAACTGCTTGTTTCAGGTCTTTCCACAACATTTCAGTTGGATTATGGTCAGGACTTTGACTTGGCCATTCCAAAACATTAACATTAAATTTTTGTCTTTGTTTAACTGGGTTCTCTTTATCTACTTTTAGGACTTGTGTGAATTTTTTTTATTTTTATTATTCTTTAACCATTCTTTGGTAGCACGACTTGTGTGCTTAGGGTTGTTGTCTTGCTGCATGACCCACCTCTCTTGAGATTCATTTCATGTACAGATGTCCTGACATTTTCCTTTAGAATTCGCTGGTATAATTCAGAATTAATTGTTCCATCAATGATGGCAAGCCATCCTGGCCCAGATGCAGCAAAACAGGCCCAAACCATGATACTACCACCACCATGTTTCACAGATGGGATAAGGTTCTTACTGTATGCTGGAATACAGTGTTTTCCTTTCTCCAAACATAACGCTTCTCATTTAAACCAAAAAGTTCTATTTTGGTTTCATCCATCCATAAAACATTTTTCCAATAGCCTTCTGGCTTGTCCATGTGATCTTTAGCAAACTGCAGACGAGCAACAACATTATTTTTGGAGAGCAGTGGCTTTCTCCTTGCAACCCTGCTATGCACACCATTGTTGTTCAGTGTTCTCCTGATAGTGGACTCATGAACATTAACATTAGCCAGTGTGAGAGAGGCCTTCAGTTGCTTAGAAGTTACCCTGGGGTCCTTTGTGACCTCACCGACTATTACACGCCTTGCTCTTGGAGTGATTTTTGTTGATCAACCACTCCTGGAGAGGGTACCAATGGTCTTGAATTTCCTCCATTTGTACACAATCTGTCTGACTGTGGATTGGTGGAGTCCAAACTCTTTAGAGATGGTTTTGTAACCTTTTCCAGCCTGATGAGCACCAACAACACTTTTTCTGAGGTCCTCAGAAATCTCCTTTGTTTGTGCCATGATACACTTCCACAAACATGTGTTGTGAAGATCGGACTTTGATAGATCCTTGTTCTTTAAATAAAACAGGGTGCCCACTCACACCTGATTGTCATCCCATTGATTGAAAACACCTGACTCTAATTTCACCTTAAATTAACTGTTGATTAGTTAATTTAATTAATTTAATTAACTAATTAAATTAACTAATTTCAGCAGTTTAGTTAGTGAACCTCCTCGAGGTTTACATACTTTTGCCACTCACAGATATGTAATATTGGATCATTTTCTTCACTACATAAATGACCAAGTATAATATTTTTGTATCATTTGTATAACTGGGTTCACTTTATCTACTTTTAGGAATTGTGTGAAAATCTGATGATGTTTTAGTTTATATTTATGCAGAAATCTAGAAAATTCTAAAGGGTTTACAAACTTTCAAGCACCACTGTAGGCACATAGGCAGGCAATCCAATCATTAAGATGGGCTTTTTACAGCCCTGTAACTGCTACAGATGATGGATTTTATTTATTTATTTATTTATTTTCAGAGCATTTCTTTTGTTCAATATTGATGTAAAAATAATTTCAAAAATATAACAAAAAATGGCCTTTTCAAAATTACCAACCCTAGGTTTAATTGGCTCCTTTTCTTTTCTGTGAGTCTCATATTATTCACATTGGCCAACATTTAGCCTGTCCCCGATGTTGCCTGCCTCATGCTTTACTTCTTAATGTTAAGTCGAGGATTTTCCCTGCTGAAGTAATTTTACTCCTCTGAAGCTACCACTCTGTCAATGGGTATCAGATGTTCAATATCTGTGAGTTATGCTGCAATTGTATAAGGTTCTCCGAATTATTGCCTACCTCAAATTTGGTCACTAATACATAGTTCTTTGCTCCTTCATATGCTGCATTAAGTGCACGCACACACACACACACACACACATACAGATATAGGGGCAACATGGTGGTTTAGTGGTTAGCACTATTGCCTCACAACAAGAAGGTCCTGGGTTCAAGCCCAGCAGCTGGCAGGGGCCTTTCTGTGTGGAGTTGCGTCTGGGTGCTCTGGTTTCCCCCACTGTCCAAAGACATGCAGGTTAGGCTAATTGGTGGCTCTAAATTGACCGTAGGTGTGAGTGTGAATGGTTGTTTGTCTCTGTGTCAGCCCTACGATAACCTGGCAACTTGTCCAGGGTGTACCCCGCCTCTCACCCGTAGTCAGCTGGCATAGGCTCCAGCTTGCCTGCGACCCTGTAGAACAGGATAAGCGGCTACAGACGATGGATGGATGGATAGATGAAACATCAAAGGAATGTACAACTCCTTGACCAGCCCCACAGGCCAACAGGTTGCTGTGTTTACCCCCTCTAACTACCTAACCAAAAAAACTAATTAAACTTCCCCCTAACTCTTCAGGTGCTCGGCGGCGGGTATTAACACTGAATACCGTATGCCCGGCAAGCAACTAATAATTAGTGACTCACCTGCAGCATCGGCTGTGCTCCCGAGACAACTGCTCCAACCACCGATAACACCGCACTACAAACCCCCCAGGATGAACTCCAAAGGGAATCCGCCCCTAGCCTAACAGGGAGAAAACACTGCAATACACAGATAGGCCCAATGCAGCAAGCAGCAGGCTAAGCTAGCACCATTAAAATAATGGGAAAGCTCACCTAGATGAAACATTCACAGGTTACAAACAATCGAATCACACCCCTGTACCACAGCTCTTACTGTTAACAGACTACGGAATAAACTATCCCGCAACAGGTAGCATTGCATACTACTACAGCTTTTTAAACAGGCTACCGATATACACAAACACATCGTACTGACAAGTAGCATTACTCAAATATATCTCGCAACAAAGCTCATTATATTAAAACAAGCTACCGGGACAAAAGAAATAATAATAATAATAATAATAATAATAATAATAATAATAATAATAATAATAATAATTTTATTAATTTATATTGCGCAAGTATCAATATGAATTTTCTCTTGCGCATTACAATAATTACAATCAAAATATAGACATATATATAAATATAAAAACATTATAGAAGTATAAAATTTAAGAATATATATACAATATCACACAACAAATAATATTAAAAATAAGGTACCAAGGATAAAATGTCATTTATAATTATTGAAATGCCTTTCTAAAAAGATACGTCTTAAGGGCAACCTTAAAGCTGGAAACACTTTGTATATCCCTGATATAGCCAGGGAGCTCATTCCATAGCTTAGGGGCAGCTATCGAAAAAGCACGATCCCCAAGTGTCTTGTAAGATTTAAGACTAGAGTAATTAAGCATCAACGAAGTGTTAGAGCGCAGACTATATCTACTACTAGCAACATTTCTGACAGACAAAAGATCATTGATATAAACTGGTGCCAGAAAATCCCTACAAACGGCAGCATTAACCAATTCACAACATAAACAAGCTATGTGCAACACTTACCCATGCTGTCATCTTCCAAACAAATGTAGCCAGCAGCATGTCCCAAACAAACTATGCTTCTACTACTAAACAGACTCTACGCACTACGGCTGACGTCACGCCACGTAGAGAGTCATTCATAAATCCAGGCTACTGAAACAAACATTGACGCTAATGTCTAGGCCGGATTCTTAAACTATCGAGCCCCCATTTGTCACAGTCTAACTTTGTACTGGACAAGATTTGGAAGATACACGGGAGTTGCAGTATAACAAATATCATTTATTTATAAAAATACTATATTTACAGAATTGTAGATCTACAAACAAAAACACAAACAAACTAAAGAAGCAGAGCTACGCCCTGGCCAGCGTTAGGCCTGCAATCCAGCAGGCACTGAGCGAAACGCCAGCATCGGCAGAGAGGGAGGGTAGACTGGCAGCCATCCATTTTGAAACAGTCAGCCTCCACCGGGCCCTTGATGTCGACCAACCAGCAGCCAGCCTGGCTTCCTCATCCAACTCCACCTATTAGACGAAACTACAGAGGGACACCTGGTGCCCTGGTGGAGCTCTGCACCTCTGCATGGGAGAGATCCCACGGCCACCCTACTGGGCCGTGACACTGAACTCACAGGGTTTACACACACTTTATATGCCGTGTGAAAATGAAACTGCAGAACATTACATTGAAATCTCATCTCATTTTCTCTAGCCGCTTTATCCTGTTCTACAGGGTCGCAGGCAAGCTGGAGCCTATCCCAGGTGACTATGGGCGAAAGGCGGGGTACACCCTGGACAAGTCACCAGGTCATCACAGGGCTGACACATAGACACAGACAACCATTCACACTCACATTCACACCTACAGTCAATTTAGAGTCGCCAGTTAACCTAACCTGCATGTCTTTGGACTGTGGGGGAAACCGGAGCACCCGGAGGAAACCCACGCGGACACGGGGAGAACATGCAAACTCTGCACAGAAAGGCCCTTGCCGGCCACGGGGCTCGAACCCGGACCTTCTTGCTGTGAGGCGACAGCGCTAACCACTACACCACCGTGCCACCCCTACATTGAAATCTTTCTTCAAAATGAATGTACCCAAATTCCATCAACAGTTTTGCAATTCATCATTTTTGTTTTTGTATACATATGAAAGGATAAATATCTGGAGGGAGCGCATGTACATTTGAGTGTAACATTTTGAGTAAACATACTTGATTTGCAGTTAAATAACAAAACATTCATATAAATATCATGAATAAGTGTAGCAAGTATAATGCAAAGAGTACTAAAAGCAAGGGCAATACAAATAATTATTTGTAATTGAGCACACAGGTCTCAAACTAAAAAGTAGTTACCAATTATAAAATTACAAATGTAGTTTGTAAATGTGAATCAGGAAGCACGAACATGGATGTATTAGTTCAATAGTCATTTTATTAAGTAATAATAAAAATATGATATAGTTTTCTTCTTACTGAACAAATATGATACTTATTGGTAGTCTGCATTTTTCAGTGTTTGATTAATTTCTTTTAGCATTTTGCTGATTTTAATTAAGATGTAGCAGGTGGGGCGGCACGGTGGTGTAGTGGTTAGCGCTGTCGCCTCACAGCAAGAAGGTCCGGGTTCGAGCCCCGTGGCCGGCGAGGGCCTTTCTGTGCGGAGTTTGCATGTTCTCCCCGTGTCCACGTGGGTTTCCTCCAGGTGCTCCAGTTTCCCCCACAGTCCAAAGACATGCAGGTTAGGTTAACTGGTGACTCTAGATTGACTGTAGGTGTGAATGTGAGTGTGAATGGTTGTCTGTGTCTATATGTCGGCCCTGTGATGACCTGGCGACTTGTCCAGGGTGTACCCCGCCTTTCGCCCGTAGTCAGCTGGGATAGGCTCCAGCTTGCCTGCGACCCTGTAGAACAGGATAAAGCGGCTAGAGATAATGAGATGAGATGAGATGTAGCAGGTGGACCTGTGGTTTACTGTGAGTTGGGGGGGAATGACCTAATGAGGTAATGACGAACATGGAACACCTGAGCCTTGTTGTCCCTTGATTATTTATGTAATCTCTCTCACTCTTCTTGAGTAGTGTTAAGATTGCGCTGCGTGCTGTTCAGATGCGTTACCAGGAGATCTCCGAGGACAAGAAGAGAGCGAACCACATGAGTTAAATCGATCTGGTTTATTCTCTGCGTGTCCCGACACATAGCTGCGTCAGGGCGTATATATACACACTTCTGCATAGGGAGTATCAGCAGTAGAAAGTTATGGAATGTGTTTTGCACACTCAGTATCAAGGTCACACAGGAGTTATGCACAGTTCAATAACCGCGAGAACATACTCTTTTGCTTTTCTCTGTACCTTCTAGTTTCACTGAAACCACATTCCTGGTTCCTCCTGTTCTAGGGGGTGTATGGTCTGCTCTTTCATGTATAATAAAACAACTCCTTATATGGTGAGTTGACCAGGATATGAAATAGGAACAGAACATACGAAAGTACAAAATGTACAGAGCAGCACGTATTATCTCTGGCCTAAAGTTAACCCTAAACTGCTACACTACACGACAGTCACCCTTGGGCCGCGCATTTACAAGAGTAGGTTTAGGAGTATTCAGGATTATATTCTTACAATCCCCTCTTTAATACTCTGACGCAAGCCCAGAGTATTATTCACACCCCAGTGTATTGACAACCTTACCTCTGGGTCTGTATTGTCTGTCAGGAAAACCTTAATTTGAGTATACGAGGGCCACAGGCTGAGCCATGTCATATTAACCTTAGAATAGTTAGATGGGGCTATTCGGACCGGAAAAGGATCGCTGCTGTCATGGGGTAACAAAGAACACACATAACAAGGTATACTCATATTCATTGATGTTTTTACAGTGAAGTTTATATATTTCCAAAACTCGTTATCCCTTGGGTCCCGGTGTATTGCTTGTGCGGGTAACCCTGCCCCAAGCGTTGAGATCAGCACGATGATGAAGAAAGTCATACTGGTCACTGACTTTGTTCTCTAATGCTCACAGGGTGCAGACGGCGAAAAATGTCACAGGCTCCCGTGCTTTTCAGACTCTTCAGCCCAGAACTTTGCAAGACTCACCAACCATCCCCTCTTTGTAGATCAGCCGAAACTGGATTGCTCCAGATGCTGGAAGGGGATCCCTGAAAAGGCCGTCAGCTATTGTCACAGCAACTTTCTGAAACACAAAAGTCTGTTAAGCATCAACAATATAGATTTCTATTACATTGGAGCCTTCTTTATTCTGCTGGCATGGATCCACTGTGGAAAAAGGTCCGTTAGTACAGCCGTGCGAGTTACAGCGAGTACATCGGTGGGCCCACTGTAGGGTGACTCCTCCATGGGAGCGTTTAGTTTAGCGAATCTCTTTACTAAAACTCTGTCCCCTACCTCAAAGGGGTGAGTGTGTGCCTCTGGAATGGGAGGCTTTTTGGAATTTACTCTCGCCCAATACTCATCCAGCACCCGCATGAGACCCACCGCGTACTCGCTGAGATGTACTTCAAGATCACCCGTTCCTATAACCTGCATGCCTCTACGCCAAGGGACAGGAAAGGGGCGTCCCATGACGAGCTCGTACGGAGATAAATTGTCGAGAGCGACCTGAGCAGTCATGCGCATATCAGCGAGGACCAACGGTAAAACTTGGACCCAATTTTTCGTGCCTGCGTCTTGCATAGCCTTACGCAACTTACCCTTAATTGTTCTATTCGCGCGCTCCACAATGCCAGAGGACTGTGGATGGTATGGGATATGAAAACGCCAATTGATCTTGAGGTCTTTACATAGCTCCTGCGTTACCTTAGAGGTGAACGGCGTTCCCTTATCAGAGTCAATTCCTACCGGAAGACCGTAACGTGGGATGATTTCCTGTGTAAGTTTGTTCACTGCTGTTCGGGCGTTCTCTTTGCTACACGGGAAAGCCTCAATCCACCGTGAAAATTTGTCAATCATGACCAAAAGGTATTTGAACGGGCCCTGCTTTGGCATGTGAGTGAAGTCGATCTGCCATTCTTGGAAAGGCGTGTCGGGTATGGGAAGGTGCTGATGTACCGCGCCTGGTTTAGATAGATTATTCTGGGCGCACGTTAAACACTTGTCCAGAATGTTGTGTGCGTCTGTGTGCAAATTATTGATGCAGAATGTTCTGTTCATATCCTCCACTACCCCTCTTCGGCCGCGATGAGTGGGACCATGGAACTCGCGGACGAGAAAGGGAGTACAGTGACGAGGTAAACAAAGACGGCCCTGTGCGTCAAGCAAAACGCCACTCTTCTCTGTCGCGCCCTGGGCGTCCCAGAACTGTGTATCTGCCACAGAGGCCGAGGCCTGGATAGAAATGAGATCTATGTCAGGTAAGACAGCGCTAACCATGCGATCAGTAGAAACTAAAGCGCAATTAAAGCCTGGAGGCAGGACACCGGATGCGGCTGCAGCTTTAGCGACTCGATCAGCGAATGAATTGCCCTTTACTTCAAATGAGTCCCCTCTTGTGTGCGCGCGTGTCTTAACAATGGCCAACGTGCACGGAAGGAGACAGGCGGTGATTAAATCAGTAACAAGTGAAGAATGAGAAATGGGCTTACCGTCGGCTGTCGTAAACCCCCGAGACGCCCAAATGCGGCCGAAGTCGTGCGCCACGCCGAAAGCGTAGCGTGAGTCGGTGTAAATAGTAACGTCTGTGTCTTGAGCCAAAATACATGCGCGAGTCAAAGCATAGAGCTCCGCAGCCTGAGCAGAAGAAAAAGGCAAAGAATGAGCTTCAACAATTTCATCAGGGAAGCGACAAACAGAGTAACCACACAGGAACACACCATCCGCAGGGCGGGAACAGGAACCATCTACAAAAAGAGAATCGCCTGTAGAAAGAGGGGTGGAGTGTAAGTCTGGGCGGATGCTAGTCTCAAAAACGATATTAGAAAGACAGTCATGTGAGTCAAACGCAACATCGTCATCCTGTGAGTTAAGAAGACGCTGAAGAGCGTGGGCGACAGAATCAAACGACGAGGAGGGCTTAACAGTGAGATGCTCTGTGGCCAAAAGAATAAACTCATAGCCAGAGCGACGCTGAGCAGACAAATGCTGAGTGCTAAGATTCCGCAGAATGTACACGACGTCATGTGAAGTGTGTAAAATGAGCGGATGCGACAAAACAAGTTTTTCAGCGTCCGTGACCATGAGAGCACACGCAGCAACAGCCCTAAGACAGCCAGGAAGCCCTTGTGCCACAGCGTCAAGAGTTTTAGACAGAAACGCGCAAGGTCGCATGCCCCCCCCGTGCTCCTGAGCCAGCACCCCAGAGGCGGTCCCCTTCTGTTTGCACACATACAGGTGAAACGGCAAACGATAGTTCGGCAGCCCGAGAGCAGGGGCGGAGCACAAAGCTTGCTTCAGAGCCTTTAAGGCCGTTAGCATGTCCTCAGTCCAGACCAGGGGCTGAGTCAAAGGATCTGAGTGACTTATAGCTGAACGCAAACACTTGTCATAGATTGAACAGTCAGGGATCCATTGACGACAGTAATTGATGAGGCCCAGAAATGCCATGAGAGCGTGCTTGGTTGCAGGTACCTGAGTGTCCATAATGACTTGAACGCGTTCCGGGCTAAGCCTCCTGGAACCCTGGGAGAGGTCATGTCCCAAGTAGCGAACAGTTGTGAGGCAAAACTGCAACTTCGTGCGGGAGACCTTGAAACCCTTCTGCGCCAGGAGTGTGAGGAGAGACAATGTGGCGGCAGCACAAGCGTCTTGATCCTCCGCCGTTACCAGAAGATCATCCGCGTACTGGAGCACCGTGGAGCCCCGGGGAAGACAGAGATCAGCCAGCGCGTCCCGCAATACGGCAGTGAAGACCGCCGGTGAGTCAATGAAACCCTGTGGCAACCGCGTCCACGTGTATTGTCTTCCCCTGTGTGTGAAAGCAAACAGGGGCTGAGTCTCATGGCCCACAGGAACACTGAAAAAGGCAGAGCACAAATCAATCACAGAAAAATAAGCATGGTCACACGGAATAGAAGACATAAAAGAAGGAACGTCAGGGACCACTGGAGCCACGGGAACGATGAGTTCATTTATTTTACGTAGATCTTGAGTGAGGCGCCATGTGCCATCCGGTTTTGGGACCGGGTTCACTGGGGTGTTATACGGGCTGACACAAGGAACCACGACACCTTGCTGCAAAAGAGATTGTAGAATATTGTCAATACCATCGAGCTTACTAGGAGACAGAGGGTATTGTTTAACATAAACAGGTGTAGAGTGTTTAATAACAGCTTCATACGGAGAGCAGCTCACAGAGCCCACATCGTCCTTATGATCCGCCCACAGGGTGTTAGGAAGAGCAGAGAGAACAGGGGAAAGAGCTTGGGACGTACAAGCAGCGTTCAGAATGTTATGTGGCAGCACAGAACTGGATAGAGCAAAAACATCAGGCGGAGCACCGTCCGGAGTATCAACAATCATGTGTGAGCCGCTAAAGGAGATCGAGAGTCCGAGAAGACTCATGAGGTCGCGACCTAAAAGATTAAAAGGGCACTCTGGCATAAAAATGAAAGAGTGTGAAAAACGCAATGAAGGGTCCAGAGTGCAGATGACAGGTAAGGGTGGTGTACAACTAGAGTCAAAAGGAACCCCTTCTATCCCCACAGAGCTAACAAACCGTGTAGATAAAGGACCCTCATAATCCCTCCCTACTGAGGACATAGTGGCCCCAGTATCAAGTATAAACGGATACTCCCTTCCTGCCAAACACAGAGGCACAAGAGGGAGCTCCGCGTTACGAGGAGAGCTAAAAGAGAGATTTAACATGGCAACGGCTGTGGATTCCGTACCCTGGGGGCAGCCCTATAGCGGGGCGTGATAGCGCTGGTCCTGTCCGTTATTCTGCCGATAGCCCTTAGGTCCGGGATTCTGGCCTTGCAACACATCCCCTAATTCTCCCGTCCTACTCTGCTCATCCCTCCGCCGCGCATAGCATTCCCTCATCCAGTGGCCCTCCTTTCCACAATAGTGGCACCTGCCTGTTTTCTTCCGGTTCCCACCCGACCATGTGCGAGGCCCGGTGCGTGTTTTGTCATTATTATGACGATACGACCCGGGGCCCTGTGGGGCCACAGATAAACATGCTTTATTAGTCTTACAATCTAACAACCCATCACTTTCCATTGTCCTCAACCGTTCACCCGCTTGGCGAAGGACCAAATGAGTCCTATCGCTCAAGTGATGTTTCAAAACGTTCTGAACCTCAGGGCGGCAGTTAGATAAAAAGGTGGACAGGAACATTGGATTGGGTTGAGTCATGTCCAATTCTAACCCACCCAGGTGCTGCCAAACTTCACCAAAACGTTTCCAAAAGGCCGACGTCACTTCTGACTTTTCCTGTTTACAGTTAGTAACCTGCGACAGATCACGGTTCGCTTGTTTCATAGCCAGTAAATACCTAGTTAACTGCTCACGCAGGAGCTGCAAAGCATTCGGTGTGTCCCTCCAAAAAAATGTCGACACGGTGCGCTGACGCGGACGGCCACCTTCCTGAGCCGGAGCTATTTCTTCCTTTATATTCATAGCAACGTCATTTCTAGGTTGCAACACATCGACTATTTCGAGCAAACGCTCCTCATCATATAATCTGTGTCAACTGATGAGGTGTTCAAATGTGCGAGCTGATCTGAACAGAGCTGCCAGACATACACATACAGAGGGCTTCCAAACCCATACTGCACACCGCACATTTCACTTACTTCAATAGTTAGTCCATCTGGAGTGGATGTGAGATTTACTTCTAATTTGCACATTAAATCATGTGCTAACAAATTTACTGGACATGTATATGAGATGAGGAATGAGTGGGACGTAACTATTCCTCCCTCGCTTTTAGATGGGAGGTTGACTGAGAAAGTTTTGGTTTTGGAATAGCCTTTAAAACAGGTCTCGGGGTGTAAACACCCTTTGATTTATCCCATACCTTCTTCATGTCAAACCATTGCTTTCGTAAATCATACCCTGCGCGCGTATAAGGGCGGTCCCAATCCGGATCGCCTAAGCTTTCATAAATCATACGGTGCGCTGAAGCAAGAAAGCCTGGATTAAACGTCCCATCACGGGGATACGATGGAATCTGAGGATTTGCCTCCGTCCACCCAGCCAAATTGTCCAGCCACGGCGTAACGTAATAGCCTAAACCACACTTATTCATCCATTCCGCCGGGGTGTCTGTGACCTCAGGTTTAGGATACGAGCCCCCCATCGTACATTAAAGCAAACGGATCTGAACAGAAACAAACAGCAGATATTTATCTAAATTTCTATAGCACGCTCTTCCTGGACTCGAACCAGGGAAAACAAAGCCCTCCTTAGGGCACTACACAAATTTCTATAGCGCGCTCTTCCTGGACTCGAACCAGGGAAAACAAAGCCCTCCTTAGGGCACTACGGAACTACTTCCAACCAGGTAGTCAATCAAACATGTCTTACCTGATTGAGAGTATCACGTCGGGGTCACCAAATTGTTAAGATTGCGCTGCGTGCTGTTCAGATGCGTTACCAGGAGATCTCCGAGGACAAGAAGAGAGCGAACCACATGAGTTAAATCGATCTGGTTTATTCTCTGCGTGTCCCGACACATAGCTGCGTCAGGGCGTATATATACACACTTCTGCATAGGGAGTATCAGCAGTAGAAAGTTATGGAATGTGTTTTGCACACTCAGTATCAAGGTCACACAGGAGTTATGCACAGTTCAATAACCGCGAGAACATACTCTTTTGCTTTTCTCTGTACCTTCTAGTTTCACTGAAACCACATTCCTGGTTCCTCCTGTTCTAGGGGGTGTATGGTCTGCTCTTTCATGTATAATAAAACAACTCCTTATATGGTGAGTTGACCAGGATATGAAATAGGAACAGAACATACGAAAGTACAAAATGTACAGAGCAGCACGTATTATCTCTGGCCTAAAGTTAACCCTAAACTGCTACACTACACGACAGTCACCCTTGGGCCGCGCATTTACAAGAGTAGGTTTAGGAGTATTCAGGATTATATTCTTACAAGTAGTGAGTTAAGGATGTGTGCTTGTGTCAGGCATGAGCTGAAAAGCTGCAACTTTAGTTTTGTTCATTTGTTTGTGTTAAGATTTTTACAGTACTGATCAAGGGAACAAGCCCAATTAAAAAGCTCACATGTTCTCTTATGTCTTTCTCCACAGAATGTTGCTTTGGCCTTATTTTCTGTTTGTTTGTCAGTACTTAAATTTTGTTCTTTAGTCTCATACGTATACAATTGTCATGACTAATTAAATACTCCGATATATAGATGAAAGCTTGTTTTTGGCAGAAGTACATGAACACGGATCTAAAAAGCATAAAAAAGCAAGCAAAGCAATGTAGATAATACAAAAGTAGTTGAGGAAAGAAGGTCAAAACACCAGGCAGATATACAAAGAAAAAAAAATCAAGACTCATACTGTTCAGGACAAGAAAAAGACAAGATTTTGCAAAGTGGCTGAAATGAACTTATTCTTGGGGTAATAAACAACAGGAAAACCAAGATGATATACAGAATGTGTTCATTCAATGGAGAAACATACAACCAAAACAAAACTGAAAACAATGATCATTTACAAATTGTTAACCTACGCCGCACTCAAAACAATACAATAGCACATTATTTAATGTTTTACCTTATTAATTCAATTTTTTTAAGTAAACACATTTCAAATTTGATTCTTGCAACACATTCTAAAAAAAGTTGGGACAGTAAAGCATTTACCACTTTATAATGTGGCCACTCCTTGTCCCATTCTTTCAGCAAACAGTTTTCAAAGTGTGCAACAGTACAGGATCATCGTTGTCATCTTTTTCATTTCAAAATTCACCACACATTCTCTATTGGGGATAGAGAGGGCAGGCTCCCTATCCTTCTGTCGCCATGCCTTTATAACATGTGCATAATCTGGTTTTGCATTGTCTTGTTGAAATATCCCTGGAAAAGTTGTCATCTTGAAAGCAGAATACTCGTATGTCGCTCCAAAATTTCACTGTATGTTTCTGAATTAATTTCCAATGTGTGATGTTCCATCCCAGATATCTCTGAGCTCAGAGAAGTCAACTGTGTTTCTGGACATAACATAAGGCTTCCTTTTTGCATATAAAGTTTCAACTGGCATTTGTGGATGTAATTCCGTATTGTAGAGCTTGACCAAGGTTTGCCAAAGTCATCCTGAGCCCACATGGTTATATCAGCGATAGATGAATGACAGTTCTTTATGTAGTGGCATCTGAGGGATCAGAGATCACAAGTGCTCAGCTTAAGCTTGTGCCCTTGCCCTTTATGCACTGAATTTCCTACACATTCTTTGAATTGTTTAATGATATTATGCACCCTTGAGGGAGACATATGCAAATCGCTTCATATCTTTCTTTGAGGAACATTGTTTTTTTAAATATTTCAATAAATTTCTCATGCATGTGTTGACAAACTAGTGATCCTTAGCCCATCTTTTTCTTCAAAGACTAGGCCTTTCCTGGATACTGACTTTGTACCAAATCATGATTACAATTACCTGTTGACATCACCTGTTTCAAATCACATGATTATTTAATTGTTTTACCTCGTTACTAGCCTTAAATTGCCCCTGCCCCTTTTTTATGCTTTGCAGGCCAGAAATGCAGAAGTGGATGTATATTAACCAATGAAATGAAGTTGACCAGACAAAACATGAAATATCTTGGGTTCATATTGTCTGCAATGAAATACAAGATAAAGTAAACTTAGAAGTCACTGCTTTCTTGTTTACTTGCATTTTCCATCCTGCTTCAACTTTTTTTTTCTTTTTTATTCTGATTTGGGGTTGTATTTGTTATGTTGTGACCCATGACAAAACTCTGCATCTACAGGCTTTCCCTAATACAAACTACTTCTGCTGTGAGTTTTCCCATCTGTCTGTGGTGTGAATGATGGCCATAGTGGCTTCATTAAAGCAAAGAGTAAGGTAGATGTGATATATGTACTATAGTTACTTTGATTAATTTGGTTAGCTTTTTTTATACGGGAGCTTCATTCTATTGCTTGTGGTGTGTTCTTTGGTGGTGAACATGGGCAGCTTGCCAGATTTATTCAATGTTTCAGAAACATTCATCTGTGGAAATACTGTGGAAACATGGAATAGACTGAAAAGGAGTCAGGTTGGTGGATGTATTGATTAGTATATTTTGAGTATATTCAGCCCATGACAACTGCAAGAACCTACTCCACTCTTCTTGTTGTTGGAAACCTCCAATCTCCTGAGTAAGCTGTGGGGTATGTGTGTTAGCTTAAAAGTGATTTAAGACTAAATTACACTGATTATTGCACAATTTGTAAAGAGAGGATGAGGGATCACATGGGAAATTGTCAGATCAGAAGCAATAACTTCAGACACTGCAAATGTTCAGAATATTCCACTCATTTTTATGCAATTAGAATCGAAGGTCTATATCAGTTAAAATAGACCTTAAAGCAAAAGACATTATCAAAAATACTTTTTTTTTTAATCAAGGTCTAGCTCTAGAACACACAATAGAAAATGGTGTAATAGAAAAAGTCATTAAAAAATGATAGAGTACCTAACCAACCCTTTAGTAGATTAAGACCCATGTGGTGTGGATGGTTCTACCAAATCTTGTGGTTCAACAAAGATTTTTGGACACACATAGAGCTCTTTTTTAAAGACAGACTAATGACTATTAGACAATCAATGCCTTGTGAATGTCTTAGGGTGGTTCTAGAAAATTAATAACATTAGTGGAATGGACCACAACCATTTCATATACTAGACCCTAGTTGCATGTTGCCCATTAGCAGTAATATATTTTCTTTGCAAATAGGAAATTGAAATTCATAAGGAAATCATTGAGGTTTTATAGTTGGGTGAAAAATTGCAACTATATTTCTACACTATGAATATTATTACTTATTCTGGAAGGGAAACATTCTGGAAGAGAGATCTATATCCATACATTTTGTATAATTTATTTCCCTCTCTATACTTGCACAATGACCTAACAAAAGAGATTGTCATAGGAGTAATGACAATGTGATGGGGTATACTTTAAAATATAGTAGGTATATTTTATATTATAGTTTGGTTCCTTAAACATCCTTTTTGTGGAATTCTGAGTAAGTCTAACTCAGTGTTTTAACTTTCACTGAAAACCATGCTAATACAAACCACATTTCCAGAAAAGTTCAGATATTTTCCAAAATGCAATAAAAAAAGTGATTTGATGATTCTTATGAACCTTTATTTAACTGAAAAAGTACAAAGAAAAGCTTTTCAATAGTTTTACCAACCAATTTAATTGTATTTTGTAAATATAAGTCAAAGTCCCTCTCACACCAGAATCTGCTCTTCCCAGATATATATATATATTATATATTTATTGTTTATTTGTCCTTCTTCATATCTTTGCTTGGAGCACTTGTCTGTTTGTCACGTTTGTGCTTTTGTTGTCCTTGTTTTGTTTTGTTATTGTCCACTGTCACTGCCCAGTACTGGGCTGTTGGTATAAGTTTGTTGTGGGTCAGTATTTTGTTGTCTGTGTAAGCTTTTGCTACTTTTGCCTGCAACCAAATCTACCTTCGAGTACAAATAAAGTTACCTTACCTTACCTTACCTGTCCCAGTACTAACCAATTGTAAATATAAATTAAGTTAGAATTTGATGCCTGCAACACACTCAAAAAAAAAAAAAGACTGGAAAGTTTAACACATTCAAGTCACACAAATTTGGAAGATTCCACAATAAGCAGATTAATTGCTAACAGGTGAGGGTATCATGATTGGGTATAAAAGGAGCATGCACCAAAGGCTCAGTCTTTGCAAGCAAGGATGGGTTGTGGTTCACTCTTTGTGTTAAAATTTGTGAGAGAATTGTTAGTCAATTGAAAAAGAACATCTCTCAAAGAAAATTGTAGATTATTTTGGTCTTTCAAAATCTACAGTACAGAATACTGTGAAAAGATTCAGGGAATCTGGATACATCTCAGTGTGTAAAGGGCAAGGTAGGAAACCACTGTCGAATGTCTGTGACCATCAAGCATTTAGGCAGCACTACCTGAGAAATCATTATGCTAATGTGACAAATATTGGCTCAGACATATTTCGGAAAACCACTGTCACTTAACACAGTCCGTTACTGCATCCAGAAATGCAACTTGAATCTGTATTACACAATTCATCAATTCTATGCAGAAACACCATTGAGTTCTCTGGGCCCAAATGTGATTTAATGTGAATATGTAATAGTTTAAAATAGTCCTAATGACGGAGTACATCAAGTCAGCGCAATTCATGTTGGCTGCATTGTGCTCTTCATGCCTCCTCGAGCAAGAGATCAGAGGGGAGCTTCTTGTTTGATTGAATATTGTTTTGGAATAGCATGACTACTCAGGAGGCAGTGTGGATGATCAAGGGTTCTGGAGTCTAAGATCCAGTTACTTTGTAAATGTAATTTCTGTATTCTGTGTGTGTTTTCTCCCACCTCCAAAAATCATGCCTAGGTGGTGGACTGGCTACATTGCATTGCCACTAGGCATAAAATAGTATGTTATTAAAATGTATGTCAAAACTGTACATTGCAGTATATTACCTGTTATCATAATGTGTATTATTTATCATGTTATGTAGTATGCTGAAATGTGCTTTGGGAAGCAGCCTTTAAATTCCCAGCTGTCACTTTATGTAAATGGCTTCTTGCCATGTTAATCTGTTAGTACAGAGGGTATAGGAACCCCAAAGTGTGAAGCATAGCCAGGGGTCCATGTTTTTTTTTCTTCTCTTTATTAATTAGTTAGAGTGCTGTAAATCACAACCATCCTATCAAAGCTATTGTATTGGTCATCATATTCTTATTGCTATTAGCCTATTTGATTGGCCACTTGAAATGAGTAATCCAAATCTCAATACCTAAATCATGTAAGCTTAGGCCTAATGTGTTATGTGAATTGAAATTACAGGAATAAAATGCTGTATGTCTCCAATATATAGCCAGGTTATTAATGCACACATTTAAATAAGGAGCCTAACATTTGAATAGTTGGGTTATACCCCTTTTTATACAGATATTCTACAATATTGGTATAAAGGAGGCGCCTCAATATTTCGGCTTAAGTGATTTTACACTGAACCAAATAAAGCCAGCATGATACTGCGCCAGTGTATGTTTTTACATTGCAAGCTGATGTTCCACAATTAGAGGCGTGGCATGTCACAACAGAGTGTCAGCTTCTAGGGTTATGTATCTATGTGGCAGAAATATGAACACCCTGAGAAACACTGAGTGTTGAGGTGCTTTTGTTAGCCATGCACATTTATACCACCCTTCAAACACAAGCAAAGTTGCTGAGCATCATTTGCAACATGTAATCACTTCTCTTAAATTATTTGCATTGAAGGGGAGTAACAGCCTAAATATATAAGCTATAACATATTTGAGTCCTTTAGCCGAGCCAGCTTTTTTGGGGGGAAAAAAGTCTGTCACAGAAAACTGTACTCACAAACAGAGAGAAGAGAGAGCAGTAACAAGAAAGAGAGGAGTGGAGAGACTCATGCAAGCAACATGTTTGTGTGATCAGAAATATGTTAAGGAGAAAGTAAAGAGAAGTAGGAAGCAGTTTGAAGCAGAACGGCACGCAGACCTTATAGTTGAGCAAGTCGGAAACCGTATTTCTTACTTTCACTGTAAATTTTTATTTATATGACTTTGGTCTATAGCTGTAAAACAGTGGCGGCTGGTAGCCTTTTAAACAGGGGAGGCTGGTCAGTTATGATATTTCCAGATTTTAAAAGAAAAAACACATCAATTTTGCCCATACTCTTGCCTCTGATCTGGCTGATTGTTGGCAGGGTCACAAACTGTGAAATAACAGGTTCTTTTGGCCCATTAGCGTACTGTCCAATATACATGATGGTGGTGTTGGGGGGGCGGGTTATATTTTAACATCTTATATTTTAAAATTGTGGCATGTTGTTTAAAAATTGACCTCGGCTGTGTTTTTGTTTAAAAATGTTTTCCAAATTGTAGCGGTGTTTAATTCATATCCAGAAAAAACATATATTCCAATATAATATACTCAGCATAAACATTTTAAATAGATTCTATATTTTTGGTCCATCCGTGACATATTACTAAAGTAGCCTATTTACTGTTGATGTGGGTCACTTGCTGTTAGCCAATTCACTTTCTTGTACCAGGAGAGCTGAAAGGAACGAGTATTATTCCCTACCTTTTTCACCAAGTCAATTTGAGGCGTTGGTCTACCCTGCTCTTTAATTTTAATTTTTTCCTCGAAAGGAAGACTGGCAAATGGCTTCGCCAAAATTAAATCAGCAATGCTTGGCATCCGTGCGCAGCTTTCTTGCTAGCTGACTAGCCCCCTCAAGTTCAGTCACTCAAATAAACGAAATTTCTGGAACTAAGATAGCAAACTTGACAACACTATATTTACACTTTATTTACAATGAAAATATATACAAACTAAAAAAGCTGGTAGAAACCGTATATAATGAATGAAATCGAAATGTAAGCTGATCTCTTACAATACACCCCCGCACTTGCGAATCCGCATGGGACTGAACTGATGTTGCCAGATACTGCTGACATTATCCAGCCCAAAATATGTTCAAAACCCGCCAAAATGCACTTAAAACCGCCCAATTGGGCGGGAAACCGCCCAATCTGGCAACACTGTAACCGCTGCCTGTCTATAGTTGAAACGAGCTGTCAATCAAAGAAAATATCCGGCCGCTTTCACCAATCACCAGTCTCCTCGCGGAAACTGCCATGTCCCTCCCATGTGATGCTCGGAGTCCGTGGGCGGGCATTTTCGCAGTATTTGTCCAATAACCGTCTTGCATTTTGAGATTGAAAAGCGCATAGCTCCCAAATGCTGTTGAAGTCCATTGAGGCTGGGAGTCCGTGAGACTCCGTGGGCGGGTGTTTTCGCAGTATTTGTCCAATAATTATCTTGCATTTTGAGATTGACAAGCACATAGCTCCCAATCCACTGAGGCTGGGCTGCATCGCGCTGTCACGAGGGGGAAAAACTCACGCACACATTAGGCGAGCTGGGGAAAGTTATAACGGAATGATTTCGCACTGTAGTTGGGTTGAGCACATATATTTCTATGATTCTGGATCTGAAATAGCAATGTTATAAGGTTGGCTATAACATAAGCCTAGCACAATTCATCCTACACGATGTTCGTCATTTTTAGAGGAGGCTGAGCCTCCCTCGTTGTCTTAGAGCAATCGCCCGTGCTGTAAAAGGCCTCAGCCTTAAAACCAGTTCCTGCTGTGATGTCACACACTCAGGGCTGGCTGGCTCAGTGGGGCAGCTCGAATGCCAACTTTGCAGTCAATTTTAACTCTCAAAAATATATATTTTTTTTATTCCCATTTATGCAGCATACAAGAGGCAAGGATGGAGATACTAGCCACTCAGGAATTTATTTAAAAATAAAGGCTCTGCGTATCTCCTTTAAGGATAAACTAATGGAGAAGCAGTGGAGGTAAAAGCCTTCTATTCCATCAGTAGTAATGGAAACATAAACTTGCTGGATCCAAAAGATCTACAGATAGTTTAGTTTATTGTGTTTCACAGAAACATGGCTAACCAGCAACACTCTGGACGCTAATGTGGATCTTCCTGGATTCACTCCCATGAGATCAGACAGGGATGATAAGTTAAGCTACAAGCACAAAGGTAGCTTCATTAACTCTTCATTAACATCAGGTGATGCAACCCAGGACATGTAACTGTTAAGAAGTTGATCTGCTGTCATAACACTGAGCTGGTGGCAATGAGTCTCTGACCATATTACATGCCTAAGGAGTTATCTCATGTCATTTGTTGTTTGTCTTTACATCCCTCCACAGTTGCATGTGTATAACACCATCCACTCCACTATCCTGAGGCTTCAAACACAACACCCTGAAACATTCATTGCAATTTCTGCAGACTTCAACCATGTCACACTAGACTCAACCCTGTCTGCTCTTTATTAATTTGTGACTTACCTCAACAGGAAGAACAGGACAATAGAGGTAATGCATGCGAATGTTAGGGACGTAGACAGTGCCACCCCCTGCCCCCGCTGAGGAAATCTGATAAAAACCTAGTCCTTCTACAGCTCCAATACAAGACACGTGTACAAAGGCAACCCACAACTACATGCTTCTTCAGGCAATGGTCTCCTAATGGAGAGGAGGCTCTGAAGGACTGTTTTGAGTCTACTGACTGGAGTATGCTGCATGAACCACATGATGAGGACATCAAGGGGGTCACACACTGCATCACTGACTACCTAAGCTTCTGTATGGATGTTGTTCTTCCTATCTAAACTGCACTGTACTTTCCAAACAACAAGCCCTGGATTACCAGTGATGTCAATGACCTCCTAAACAATAAAAAGAGGGCATTCAAAGATGGAGTCAAGCAGAGTTGAAGCATGTTCAGGGGTAACTCAAGGTCTGGCTGAGATAAAGGCTAAGGAGTCATATAAAAGGAACATGGAACAGAAATTGCAAGAAAACAGCATGAGAGAAGTTTGGAAGGGTATGAAAACCATTGCAGGCTGCTAGAAGGGCAGCACTACAGTGGATGGGGATGTGGTGAGGGCAAACCAGCTCAACCACTCCAACAGTTTTGATAGCCCTGCTCCTGCTGCTATAGTCTACCTAGTTATCACCCCTACACCTCCCCCACCACCTGCTGATGCCTGTCCAGTCCCCCCCCCACATCCATCAGCCACAGATGTAGCCCTCCCCCAGTCTGCCATTATGGTCAATGTGACCCTCCTCCTCCCATCATCTCTTCAGATCAAGTCAGTAGAGAGTTGAGGAGACACTGCCCCAGACAGGGTGTACCTAAGAATCCTTAAGGCCTGTGCTGTCAAACTGGGGGAGCCCCTTCAATATGTTTTCAACTTGAGCCTGTGACTGGGGAGGGTCCCTGTGCTGTGGAAGATACCATGTTTCATCCCAGTTCCCAAGAAGGCATACCCAGTGCTGAATGACTTCAGTCCAGTTGCCTTGACGTCACACATAATGAGTGGCTGCTGGAATTGGAATGGCTACTGCTCTATCTCCATAGACCCCAGACCTGCCATGCACTTAACCCACTGTAGCTTGTTTACCAGGAGAAGGTGGGTGTGGAAGATGCCATCCTCTACCTACTACACAGGGTTCATGCTCACCTGGACAAGGGGAGTGGTTCTGTGAGGATTTTTTTCCCTCCAGCATGTTCAACACCATCCAGCCCCTACTAATGAGAGAAAACTTGACAGAAATGAGAATGGACTCATGCCTGGTGTCCTGGATAATGTACTACCTCAATGGCCAACCACAATACAGTGGACTGCACCTCCAAGACTGTGATCTGTATCACTGGTGCACCACAGGGGATTGTGCTATCCCCTGTCTTGTTCAGCCTTTACACTTCTGACTTCAAATATAACTCTTAGTCATGCCACATGCAGAAGTTCTCAGATGGCACTGCAATTGTGGGGTGCATTAGGGTGGACAGGAGGGGGACTTTGTGACATGGTGTAGGTCAAACCATCTGCAGTTGAACACCTCCAATACCAAAGAAATGGTGGTGGACTTTCAGAGACCCAGGCCCAATCTCAAACCAGTCCATTGAGGGTATTGATGAGGTGGTGGTCAGGGCCTACAAGGACCTGGGACTGCTTCTTCAACATATGTAAGAAACTCCTGCTGATGTTTTACAGTCAATTGTTGCCAGCATTCTCTTCTATGCTGTGGTATACTAGGGAAGCAGCATTAAGAAGAAGGATACCATGCAGCTGGACAGGCTGGTGAGGAGTGCTGGCCCTGTGGTTGGCACAGAGCCGGATCCCCTTACAACAGTGACTGAGAGAAGGAGCCTAAATAAACTGCTGTTCATCATGGAGAATGCCTGCCACCCTCTGCCCAGTACATTCACTAGGCATAGGAGTATGTTTAGTAGCAGACTGCTGTTGCTGTCCTGCTCAACTGATAGACTGAGGAAGTATTTTGTCCCTTGAGCCATATAGCTTTTCAACTCCACATAGGGATGGTTGATTGGAATTGACTTTAGGGTGTGATTCTGCCTCTCTGTTGCTAGCCATGCTCATTTGCATTCTGTCATTAGACTGATGGACTAGGCTACTGGCTAGGTAGCCTTTATGCATATTGTGGTATTTTATATTTGCTTATATAATTATTGCAAATTTGTTTTTTGTATCATTTACAGCAATTATTATTCTTGTAATGTTAATCGCCTTGCACTGTTAATCAGCATTCATAGGGACAGCTCTCTGTAGTGGTTGTGGTGACCTAGAATCTTTCTTCACTGTTGTGTCTTTGTTTTCTTGTGTGTATTGGTGTCCATGTGTGCACATCATATAAGCTACTGGATGCATAAATTTCCCTTGGGATCAATGTGTGTGTGTGTGTGTGTGTGTGTGTGTGTGTGTGTGAGTGAGTGTCTGTCTGTCTGTCTGTCTGTCTGTGTCTATGTGGACTAGCTTCCAGAGTACACTTCAGATTCACTGTGACCTTGTTTTGGATAAGTGGCTGTAACGGTTTGTATGGGTGGGTGGAGTACAGAGGACGGCAGGACAAAGATCAGGTTCGGAAATAGGGCTTTTATTGCCATACTTTTCAGTGAACAACTCTTAAAACAAACACACACACACACACACACACACGACCGGCGTCTGGTTCGGGGATGAGCTCCTCTGCTCTCACTCTCCCTCCTTAAGTAGGGCGCGGTCACTGGGAAGACACACACAAACACAGGTTAATTGACATCAGGTGTAGTGATTCTGCCACTTACCTTCTGTGACTCCGCTCTCTTGTCACAGACCGGCGCTTGACCACGCCCCCGCTGCCACATACCACCACCGCCTGACTCAGGCCGGGCGGCTGTCCAGCCTGCAGCCGACTCCCCCCCCCCCCCTTGACGGGAGAGGAAGTCTGCCACAACCATCTGCGCCCCCGGCCTGTGGACCACCTTGAAATTAAACGGTTGGAGTGCTAGATACCAATGGGTGATCCGCGCGTTGGCATTCTTCATGCGGTGGAGCCACTGGAGGGGCGCGTGGTCTGAACAGAGGGTGAAAGGGCGCCCCAGCAGGTAGTAACGGAGGGCGAGGACCGCCCACTTGATTGCCAGGCATTCTTTTTCCATAGTGCTGTAGCGCCCCTCCCGCACCGACAGCTTCCTACTGATGTATAAGACTGGGCGGTCCTCCCCCTCCACCTCCTGGGACAAAACAGCCCCCAGCCCTCTGTCCGACACATCCATCTGCAGCATAAAGGGAAGAGAAAAGTGAGGGGAGTGTAAAAGTGGCCCCCCACACAGTGCGGCCTTTACCTCAGAAAAAGCCCGCTGGCATTGCTCTATCCACTGGATCGGATCTGGTGCCCCCTTTTTAGTGAGATCAGTCAGCGGGCTGGTGACGTCCGAATAATTAGGTAAAAACCTACGATAATAGCCAGCCAGCCCCAGGAACTGTCTCACCCCCTTTTTGGTCTTGGGCCTCGGGCAGGCCGCAATTGCTGCGGTCTTGTTAATTTGATAGTGGAGTCAAGGGGATCTGCCAATATCCCTTCATCAAATCAAGAATAAAAGCGAGCAGTGCCTAGTCGATCGAGCAACGCATCAATACGAGGCATTGGGTACGCGTCGAATTTAGAAACCGCGCTGACTTTTCTATAGTCCACACAGAACCGGATCGACCCATCGGCCTTGGGTACCAAGACCACCGGGCTGCTCCAGTCACTGTGGGACTCCTCGACGATGCCCATTTTGAGCATGGCCTCGAGTTCTTCCCGAACCACTTTTTTTTGTGTTCGGGTAGCCTGTAAGGGCGTCTCAATGTGGTGCTCTATGAGGTTGGTGCGGCCGGGCAGGGGTGAGAACATGTCCGAAAACTCAGTCTGCAACTGGGCAACCTCCGCGAGTTGGGTCGGGGAGAGGTGGTCCCCATAGGGGACCGGAGAGGTATGCGATGTCAATGCGCCTTTTTGAACCTCCGGAACCACCGACACCAATGCTACAGGGACCTCCTCGTTCTAGAGTTTGAGTAGATTGATGTGGTAAATCTGTAGTGCTTCACCCCTGTCCGTTCGCCTCACCTCATAGTCGACGTCCCCGACTCGCCGTGTGACCTCAAAGGGTCCTTGCCACTTGGCAACTAATTTAGAGCTCAATGTGGGCAACAGTACGAGTACTTTATCTCCCGGTGCGAACTCTCTAAGGCGCGTACCCTTGTCGTACAGGCGGGTTTGCCATTCTTGGGCTTGCTGCAAATTCTCCTGGATTAGGTGCGTGAGGGTGTGGAGTTGAATTTCGTTTTTACTTGGTGAAGGTCCCTCCTCCCAATTTTCTCACAGCACATCTAGAATGCCACGCGGCTTCCGCCCATATAATAATTCAAACGGGGAGAACCCCGTGGAGGCTTGGGGGACCTCTCGCACTGCAAATAACAAGGGTTTGAGCCATTTATCCCAGTTACGTGCATCCTCATTTATGAATTTTTTAATTATGTTCTTGAGGGTGCGATTAAACCGTTCAACTAAACCGTCTGTTTGTGGGTGATACACTCTGGTGCAGATCGGCTTAATACCTAATAACCCATACAGTTCGTTCAGTGTTCATGACATAAATGAGGTGCCTTGATCAGTCAGAATCTCTTTCGGGATTCCAACTCGGGAGATGACGCGGAAGAGTGCCTCCGCAATACTGCATGCTTAGATATTGCGAAGAGGCACGGCTTCTGGGTATCGCGTTGCATAGTCCACCAGAACTAATATAAAGCGGTACCCTCGTGTTGACCGATCTAATGGCCCGACGAGATCCATCCCAATTCTTTCGAACAGGGTCTCGATTAATGGTAAAGGGTGCAAGGGTGCTTTTGGAATGGCCGCTGGATTTACTAACTGGCATTCGCGGCACGCCGTACACCACCTACGGACATTGCCGTGAATCCCCGGCCAATACAATCGGGCCATTATTCAGGCTAGTGTCTTATCTTGCCCTAGGTGTCCAGCCATGAGATTAAAGTGAGCCTCCTGGAATACCAATTCCCGGTGGCTCTTCGGAATTAATAACTGCGTGACTCGCTCTTTAGTTTGAGTGTCCTGCGTCACTCGGTATAATCTATCCTTCATAATCGTGAAGTAGGGGAAGGATGGGGTGGTGTTCCGCTGGAGCGTTTGACCATCGATTACTCTCACTTGGTCAAACACATGCCGCAGAGTTTCGTCTCGCGACTGCTCTAAAGGGAAATCCGCGAGGGATTCCCCAACAGAGATGATGGGTCAGTGGCTCCTCACTCTGACACGGAGATGACGTAGACGGCTCTGTGACAGCTGCTCCCGCCAAAGTGACACCGGGACCTCCCCCATTAAATGGCAGCACCCACTCTTCACTAAGTGTGTCATTAACTCCCGAAATCCCGGCCAATCAGTCCCCAAAATCATAGAGTGGGTAAGACGAGGATTAACCGCTGCCTTCACTATAAATTTTTCCCCTCGGAAAAAATCATGGACCGACACCAAAGTGTAGCTGTGAACGTCCCCGTGCACACACAACACCTTCACCCCCTGTGCTCCCCCCAATGCCTCGTTTTGCACCAGGCTTTGGTGAATTGAGATCTGATTACAACCAGAATCCACCAACGCCTGATATGTATCCCCTTGTATACTCACCGGTATGCGATACGCTCCGGCCCAATCGAGGGCGGCTCCTGGTGCATCGGGGATCTGAACCACCGTGCCCACCTCCATTACCGTGCACTGTTGTTGGAGGTGGCCTGGCTCCCCGCAGCGCCAGCAAACCAGCCCGGGCTTCCTCTCTGCACCAGTGCTCTGGGGCTCACTCACCTGAGGCGGGGAGAGACAGACACAGAAGGGAGAAATGGGAGGGCATGGCGGGTGCGGCGGGCCGGCACAGGTGGCGCCGGCCCCCGCCTCCCCGGTGGGGGAATGGGGCGAGGACGAGACACAGGAGGAGAGGGAGAGAGAGTGAGAGAAGAGGCTGTCTGCTGTCCTGCCACCGGGACAGCCGCCATATGGTCCTCCGCAAGCTCGATTGCCTGATCCAGCGAAGCCGGGCGGTGGCACTGGACCCACTCTGCGGTTCCTGCTGGCAAGCGAGCGACGAATTGCTCCAGTACCACCTGGTCGATGATCCCCTCGGCGTCGTGGTTGTCGGCCCTCAACCACCACCAGCAGGCGTCCCGGAGTTGCTGGCCAAATGTGAACAGCCGGCCAACTTCCTCTAAGCGCAAAGCGCAGAAGCGCTGACGCTGCTGCTCAGGGGTGCGCCCCACACACTGGAGGACGGCCCGGCGGAGGTCTGCATAGGCCAGCCGGCAGTCAGCGGGGAGCTGTAGCACTGCCAGCTGCGCCTTGCCCATTAGCAGGGGGAGGAGGCGTGCCATGCGCCGCTCCATCGGCCACCCCGAGGTCTCCGCGACTTGCTCGAAGAGCGTGATAAATGCCTCGGGGTCGTCCTGCGGGCCCATCTTGTTTAGGGTGAGGGGGGACGGCCTGCAGTGGGAGCGCTGGTGGACCCCGTTGACGCGAGGAGGTGCCGGAACGCCTGACGATCTTCTTGCTGGGCCAGCACCAGGGCCTCGAACCACTGTTCCTGTTCCTTTCGGAGGGTGACTAGCGCCTGGTGCTGGCTTTGTTGGGCCGTGGCGAGGGCGTGGACCAGTTCGGCAAACGGGGAGGACTCCATGGGGCTGATCAGCTGCTGCGCTCCAGATCCCAGGTTTCGGCACCACTGTAAGGGTTTGTATGGGTAGGTGGAGCACAGAGGACAGCAGGACAGAGATCAGGTTCGGAAATAGGGCTTTTATTGCCACACTTTTCAGTGAACAACTCGTAAACCAAACAGACACACACACACGACTGGCGTCTGGTTCGGGGATGAGCTCCTCTGCTCTCGCTCTCCCTCCTTAAGTAGGGCGTGGTCACTGGGAAGACACACACAAACACAGGTTAATTGACATCAGGTGTAGTGATTCTGCCACTTACCTTCCCTGACTCCGCTCTCCTGTCACAGACCGGCGCTTGACCACGCCCCCACTGCCACAGTGGCTATGGGCAATGAATGAATATAATATTTTGAGCTGCAGCTAAAGTTATGCCCAAAACAGGTAATTTGTTCTAATTACATCTGATTGCATCCTTTATTAGTGATGCCATTGGTGTCACTAAAATGCTAACATCATATATTGCTGAATGAAACCACACTTACTAATGCCTTCTCTACAGTTTTTTTTAATTCGCAAACATATTTTTCCCTCTATTAAAATGACCTTTAAATTCAAACATGTCTCAGCCAAATCTACTTGTCCTTCAATCCATACCCCATGCCGTAGAGCAATAACGACTATATGTGTTATGAATACTTACCACACTTCATCTTGGTAAGTAGATGGCTCTAGCAATGAAGAAGCTGAACTGAAGGTCAACCTTATGCCCCAGCTCTCAAAAAAATCACTGCCATCTGTCTGCTGAGGCTGTAATAGATGTTATCCATGTGTCTGACCTGTGACCCAGTGAAACTTTTACTGCCACTACACCAGACACCAAATAGCATCTTCTGGCACGAGCTTTGTTAAAAGGTCTTCTCATAATTGAGCACATCCTGTAAATATTATTATGAACAGCACGTAAGCCTATGAAGATTTTAGTACAATCTGGACAAGGAGCATGCACACAAGCATAATGATGACTAAACTGTCCTCTATTTATACAATAGGCAAGTGAAGGAAGATTGAAATACCTGTTAAAAGAAAACGTGAACATCAGTGGCATTATGTACTACTGACATTCAAAGACACAAGAAGAACCAAATTTGAACAAGTATCAATATTTAGTGTGAGTCATACCTTAATATATACTAACCCCATTTCCAGAAAAGTTGGGATATTTTCCAAAATAAAATAAAAATCTGTGAACTTATTAATTCACAGACACCTTTTATTTCGCTGATAAAAATACAAAGAAAATATTTAATAGTTTTACTGACCAACTTAACTGTATTTTGTAAATAGAACCAAAGTTAGAATTTGATGCCTACAACACACTCAAAATAGCTGGGACAAAGGTGAAATAAGACTGAAAAGTTTATAGGACATTCAAGTAACATCATTTTGGAAGATTCCACAATGAGCAGGTTAATTGGTAACATGACTGGATATAAAAGGAGCACGCAACAAATTCTCAGTCTTTGCAAGCAAGGAAAGAAGGTTGTCTCACTCCTTTGTGTTAAAATTCATGAGAGAATTGTTCATCAATTCAAAAAGAACCTTTTCTCAACACAAGACTTTAGGTCTTTCAAAATCCTAGAGTTCATATTGTGAAGAGATTCAGGGAATTTGGAGACTTCACAGTATGTAAAGGGTATGGTCGGAAACCACTGTTAAATGTATGTGACCTTCAAGCCCTCAGGTGGCATGGGCTGAGAAACGATTATGCTAATGTGACAAATATAGCCACATGGGCTTGAAAAAAACATTGTCACTTAACACAGTCCACTGCTAGATCCAAAAATGAGACCTGAAACTGTATTACGTGTGGAGGAAGCCATTCATCAATTCTATGCAGAAATGCCGCTGATTTCTCTGGGCCCGAACTCATTTCAGATGGACTGAATGACAGTGGAAACATGTGCTGTGGTCAGATGAGTTAACATTTCAGCTTGTTTTCAGGAAAACCAGACATCGAGTTCTCTGTGTCAAAGGTGAACTTGGCCTCCAGTTTGTTACCAGAGAAAGGTGCAAAAGCCAGCATCTGTGACGGTATGGGGTGCATCAGTGCCCATGGCATGGGTGAGTTGTGTGTGTGTGTGTGTGTGTGTGTATATACCATTGATGCAGAGTCATATATTGGGATTTTAGAGAGACATATTCATCAAGGGAACATCTTTTCCTAGGAAGCCCATGCTTATTTGAGCTGGACAATGCCAGATTCAGGGAATTTGGATTCTCATTCTGCACAGCCTACAACAGTGTGGCTTCATAGACAGAATGTGTGCGCTTGACTGGCCTGCTGTCAGTCCAGATCTGGGGTGGGTTTCCTGATAAGGTTGCCCTTTAGAGCTAAAGGGAGAGTTGAGAGACTCTCTTAAGCAGCGAACATTGTCTCTGTACATGGTTTTCCCAAACTCACTTGTAAGAAAGTGTCTAAAGAGCAACAGGACGAAGAGCTTCTTTGCAATGCATCATTGCTGAAGGCATTAGTACAGTTGTGGTCAGAAGTTTACATACAGTGACATGAATGTCATCTTGGATATGAATGTCATAGCAATATTTGGGCTTTCAGTAATTTCTTTGAACTGTTCTTTTTCTGTGGCAGAATATACAGCATACATTTAAAAAAAGACTTGAATTTGGTGCACAAGTTTTAATTTCTTTTGGGTTTTCTGAAATCAACACAGGGTCAAAAATATACATACAGAGTCAAAAATACACATACAGCACACCTAATATTTGGGTAAAATGTCTCTTCACAAGATTCACCTTGACCAAACATTTTTGTTTACCATGAACAAGCTTCTGGCAGAATTCTGGTTGCATATTTCATGACTTTTCATGGTAGAATTAGTAGAGTTCTATTATTATTATTATTATTATTATTATTATTATTTTCTTCTTGGCATGGACTTGACTTACAAGCACGGTCTATATATTTTTCAAGAGGGTTGAAGTCAGGACTTGTTTTAAGCTTAATGTTAGCCTACTTTATCCCCCACAACCAGCTCTGATGCGTGTTTGGGTTCATTGTCCTGTTAAGTCCCAAGTTGTGTTCAAGTTTCTGATGGCTTATGCTGAAGAATTCTGAGGTAGTCCTCCTTCATTATTCCATCCACTTTGTGCAATGAATCAGTTCCACTGGCTGTAAAACAGCCCCAGAGCATGATGATCCTACCACCACCAGTTGGTACAGTGTCCCTCTATACATGGTGGTCATTGTGGCCAAACAACTCAATCTTTGTCTCATCTGACCATACAGCTATCCTCCAGAAGGCTTTTTCTTTGTCCATGTGGTCAGCTTCAAACTTTAGTTAAGCTTGAAGCTGTCAATTTTGGATCAGGGGGTTATTTCTTGGATAGCAGCCTTGTAGCCCATGGTGATCCATCAGCTTCCAGTTCATGGCAGGGCTGTGCCATGGTGGTTCCTGGGTTGCTCCTGACCATCCAAACCAATTTCCTTTCAGCTGAGGGTGACAGTTTGGGTTTTCTTGAAGCAAAGTGGCTTAGCAAAGTGACCACACCTCACAATAACTTGGATACAATTTTTTGAATTGATCTTGGAATTTGCAGTTGTTTAGAAATGACTCCAAGAGACATTCCAGAGTTGTGTATATCTGCAATCCTCTTTCTCAGATCTGCACTGAGCTCCTTGGACTTTCCCACTGTGTGTTGGTCAATCCAATGAGTGCTGTAAAGAAACCCTTTTTATGAAGGCACAGAGAAGCTACCAGCTGTAGACAATCATGATCACTAACAGGAAGTTAAGAGACCTTGGCCTTGGCAAGATAAGAGACATTTTGGAAGTTTCAGCACCTCTGAATTAATAATCTAAGTGAGCGTATGTATAATTTTGACCCTGTGTTGATTTCAGAAAACCCAAAGAAAAATAAAATTTGCGCACCAAGTTCTAGTGTTTTTTTTTTAATTAAAAGGAATGCTGTACATTCTGCCACAGAAAAAGAACAGTTCAAAGAAATTACTGAAAGCCCAAATATTGCTATGACATTCATATCCAAGATGACACTCAAGTTACTGTATGTAAACGTCTGACCACAACTGTAGTTGCTAAATCTAGTCAACAAGGTCACATGGCATTCATTTTGAACCAAAATCTAATGAAATATAAAGTGTTTAAAATAAGATAATATATAGTATCATCTGGAAGCATCACATATATAATGTGATAATTAATTAATTAAACAATTTTATTCCAAGCATGTTTTTAATTAAATGAATAAGTGTTCACACGAAAGAATGAGCAAATAAGCTAAATAATTAGGTAAACATGTTCCCTGTGCTTGCTCATTTCACTGTTACCCACCAGATCATGCAGTCATAATTATTTCAACTGGTATCCACAGTGCAGAGTGGGCAACGTTCTCCTTTATAAGTGCACGTGCACACAGAGAGAGATTTTGATCTGTGTGTAGTATGTACAGTATTGAAGGAGGATGAATTCACACACACACACATACAGTGGTGCTTGAAAGTTTGTGAACCCTTTAGAATTTTCTATATTTCTGCATAAATATGACCTAAAACATCATCAGATTTTCACACAAGTCCTTAAAAGTAGATAAAGAGAACCCAGTTAAACAAATGAGACAAAAATATTATACTTGGCCATTTATTTATTGAGGAAAATGATCCAATATTACATATCTGTAAGTGGCAAAAATATGTGAACCTTTGCTTTCAGTATCTGGTGTGACCCCCTTGTGCAGCAATAACTGCAACTAAACATTTCCGGTAACTGTTGATCAGTCCTGCACACCGGCTTGGAGGAATTTTAGCCCATTCCTCCATACAGAAGAGCTTCAATTCTGGGATGTTGGTGGGTTTCCTCACATGAACTGCTCACTTCAGGTCCTTCCACAACATTTCCATTGGATTAAGGTCAGGACTTTGACTTGGCCATTCCAAAACATTAACTTTATTCTTCTTTAACCATTCTTTGGTAGAACAACTTGTGTGCTTAGGGTCGTTGTCTTGCTGCATGACCCACCTTCTCTTGAGATTCAGTTCATGGACAGATGTCCTGACATTTTCCTTTAGAATTCACTGGTATAATTCAGAATTCATTGTTCCATCAATGATGGCAAGCTGTCCTGGCCCAGATGCATCAAAACAGGCCCAAACCATGATAGTATCACCACCATGTTTCACAGATGGGATAAGGTTCTTATGCTGGATTGCAGTGTTTTCCTTTCTCCAAACATAACACTTCTCATTTAAACCAAAAAGTTCTATTTTGGTCTCATCCGTCCACAGAACATTTTTCCAATAGCCTTCTGGCTTGTCCATGTGATCTTTAGCAAACTGCAGACGAACAGCAATGTTGTTTTTGGAGAGCAGTGGCTTTCTCCTTGCAGCCCTACCATGCACACCATTGTTGTTCAGTGTTCTCCTGATGGTGGACTCATGAACAGTAACATTAGCTGATGTGAGAGAGGCCTTCAGTTGCTTAGAAGTTACTCTGGGGTCCTTTGTGACTTCGCCGACTATTACACGCCTTGCTCTTGGAGTGATCTCTGTTGGTCAACCACTCCTGGGGAGGGTAACAACGGTCTTGAATTTCCTCTACTTGTACACAATCTCTCTGACTGTGGATTGGTGGAGTCCAAACTCTTTAGAGACGGTTTTATAACCTTTTCCAGCCTGATGAGCATCAACAACGCTTTTTCTGAGGTCCTCAGAAATCTCCTTTGTTCATGCCATGATACACTTCCATAAACATGTGTTGTGAAGATCAGACTTTGATAGATCCCTGTTCTTTAAATAAAACAGGGTGCCCACTCACACCTGATTGTCATCCCATTGATTGAAAACACCTGACTCTAATTTCACCTTCAAATTAACTGCTAATCCTAGAGGTTCACATACTTTTCCCACTAACAGATATGTAATATTGGATCACTTTCCTCAATAAATAAATGACCAAGTATAATATTGTTGTCTCATTTGTTTAACTGGGTTCTCTTTATCTACTTTTAGGACTTGTGTGAAAATCTGATGATGTTTTAGGTCATATTTATGCAGAAATATAGAAAATTCTAAAGGGTTCACAAACTTTCAAGCACCACTGTATATACATATACACACACACACACACACACACACACACACACATATATATATATATATATATATATGTGTGTGTGTGTGTGTGTGTGTGTGTGTGTATATATATATATATATATATATATATATATATATATATATATATATATATATATGGTACACACATCAAAATCTCTCTCTCTGTCACACTAACACACACACACACAATGTTAGAGGTGCAGAAATGTGTCATTTATGACACTAAATTAGTGAATCACTCGCCTAATGGAGTTAAATTTGATTAAAATATGGCGATATCGATGTGACATTCTGATATCCATACATAATTCCATAATATATTGAAATATATTCAGAGTGTTTTGCATATATTTATTTAATACTTAACTCAATGTACTTGCAAAGTACAAGAAAAATAATTTAACACCATCAGCAGATTCAACACCAGTTTCCCCCGTTGACTGTGGCAGTCCCTTCGAGGCGCATGCACATTCTGTGTATTCAGTGGAGAGCGAGTCACTCTTTGTTTTGAATGAGTGATCTGAGTCTCTCGTAAATTCTGAGCAAACTAAAGGACTACTTGGGCTATGATGTTGTTTGGGAAAACCATGTGAGCTTGACAATGGATCTGAAGAGGTAATTTAAGACTCTCTTGGCCTTAAGGCCCTGTCCACACGGCAACGGATTCAGGTGAATCCAATACAGTTGTTTATCGTTTAGGCCTGGCGTCCACACGGCACCGGCATTTTGGGTGCCCCAAAACGAAATCTTTTGAGAACGGGTTCCAGAGTGGAAAGATCTGGCAACGTTGCTGTTGTGAAGTCGTCTGGATGAGTAGAACGGATTTGTTTACGATGACGTCACAACCACATGACTGTGAGTGCTTCATGCCGGGTAGAAGTGTAACAAACTCGATGCGAGTTGTCAACAAATCCTATAACTTGGTTCATGAAACGCGCTTACAAAATATTTTCACTGTGAATATTTATTGTGTAATGGTGCAAAGTGAGAGAGAGAGAGAGAGAGAGAGAGAGAGAGAGAGAATAGCCCTTAGGGCAGAGTCAATCCCACCAGCAAAAATAGGGAAAAAAAGGAGCGATCTCACCTCTTCAGATGTTGGTTTAAGTCCTACAATACATTCCTCAAAAAGGGCGTAGAAGAACAAATTAATCCATTAACGTGTATCATTCAATTTATTCCGGACCATTAAAGACGCCACCTTCCGCATAGAATCATCCGTCATCCTCGCTGCCATATTGGATGGGTCAAAGCAGAGAATAAAGATGCCTCATTCATGTGCTGCGTTTAACTGTACCAACAGGTTTACCATCCAAACAAGATCACATGGGATTACCTTTCACAGGTGAGACTAGAAAAATACTTTTCATTGTATTTGGTCATTATAATGTAATTTTACGAACAAATTTTTCTGACTTTGTGGCTAATATGAAGTCTCGTGCATAATAGTTTATGTGCATGCGTCCTTACTTCTTCTATTGTTCTGGTGTCTCCGAAGGGACCGTCTTACAGCGCCCCAAGAGGTGTGGCATGTGTATTGCATCATTTTCAGCAAGCGTTGCGTTGCCATATGGACCTGATATTTTACTGATCGTTGCCCATGTGGACGCGATATTTTTTTAAATAACATCTTGTTGCCGTTGTCGTGTGGATGTAGCCTAAGAGGCTTTCAGGAAACCCACCCTGTCCCCTATTGAGAATGAATTGTGCATCATGAAGAGGAGACTCAGACAAACAACAACCATACACTGTTGAGCAGCTGAAGTCTTGTATCAAGTAAGTAAAGACAAAAATTCCAATTGCAAAACTGCTACAATTAGTATCCTCAGACCCCATATGATTGAAAAGTGTCATGAAAAGGAAAGGTCTGATATAACACAATGGTAGTAATACCTCTGTCCCAAAGAGACATCTCAAAGGCATCCCAGAGAGGCTGCATATCCCAGAAGTAAAGATGGGAAGGGGTTCACCACTCTGTGAAAGACTGCATGGGCAAACAGTGCAACAATTTAAGAATAACATTCCTCAGTTGCAAATAATTTGGGGATCACATGATCTATGGTACATAATATCATTAAAAGAGTCAGAGAATCTGGAGAAATCTCTGTATGCAAGATACAAGGCTGAAAACTGACAATGGATGCCTGCGATATTCAGGCCCTCAGGCGACACTGCATTAAAAGCAGGCATGACTCTCTCGTGGAAATCACTGTATGAGCTCAGGAAGACTTCAGAAATTCAATTCAAATAACTTTATTTTTCTGTTAGGAACTTTAACAACATCGTCTGAAGAAAGAAAGCACAACTTTATTCATCACACACTTGTGAAATTTCCTCTCTGCATTCAATCCCATCTGAAGCAGTGAACACACACATGCACAATGAGCATACACACATACCCAAAGCAGTGGGCAGCCATGCTAACAGTGTCCGGGGAGCAATCGGGAGTTGGGTGCCTCGCTCAAGGGCACCTCAGCCCAAGGCCATCCCATATTAACCTAACCGCATGTCTTTGGATTGTGGGGGGCACCAGAACACCCGGAGGAAACCCACACAGACATGGGGAGAACATGCAAACTCCACACAGAAAGGCCCTTGCTGGCCGCTGGGTTCAAACCCAGAACCTTCTTGCTGTGAGGCAACCGTGCTAACCACTACGCCACCATGCTGCCCACTGTGAAAACAGTTCATTACTGCATCCACAAATGCAGTTTAAAGCCATATACAGTGGTGCTTGAAAGTTTGTGAACCCTTTAGAATTTTCTATATTTCTGCATAAATATGACCTAAAACATCATCAGATTTTCACACAAGTCCTAAAAGTAGATAAAGAGAACCCAGTTAAACAAATGAGACAAAAATATTATACTTGGTCATTTATTTATTGAGGAAAATGATCCAATATTACATATCTGTGAGTGGCAAAAGTATGTGAACCTTTGCTTTCAGTATCTGATGTGATCCCCCTGTGCAGCAATAACTGCAACTAAACGTTTGTGGTAACTGTTGATCAGTCCTACACACTGGCTTGGAGGAATTTTAGCCCATTCCTCTGTACAGAACAGCTTCAACTCTGGGATGTTGGTGGATTTCCTCACATGAACTGCTCGCTTCAGGTCCTTCCACAACATTTCGATTGGATTAAGGTCAGGACTTTGACTTGGCCATTCCAAAACATTATTTTTCTTTAACCATTCTTTGGTAGAACAACTTGTGTGCTTAGGGTCGTTGTCTTGCTGCATGACCCACCTTCTCTTGAGATTCAGTTCATGGACAGATGTCCTGACATTTTCCTTTAGAATTCGCTGGCATCATTCAGAATTCATTGTTCCATCAATGATGGCAAGCCATCCTGGCCCAGATGCAGCAAAACAGGCCTAAACCATGACACTACCACCACCATGTTTCACAAATAGGATAAGGTTCTTATGCTGGAATACAGTGTTTTCCTTCCTCCAAACATAACGCTTCTCATTTAAACCAAAATTTCCATTTTAGTCTCATCTGTCCACAGAACATTTTTCCAATAGCCTTCTGACTTGTCCACATGACCTTTAGCGAACTGCAGACGAGCAGCAATGTTCTTTTTGGAGAGCAGTGGCTTTCTCCTTGCAACCCTGCCATGCACACCATTGTTGTTCAGTGTTCTCCTGATGGTGGACTCATGAACATTAACATTAGCCAATGTGAGAAAGGCCTTCAGTTGCTTAGAAGTTACCCTGGGGTCCTTTGTGACCTCACTGACTATTACACGCCTTGCTCTTGGAGTGATCTTTGTTGGTTGACCACTCCTGGGGAGGGTAACAATGGTCTTGAATTTCCTCCATTTGTACACAATCTGTCTGACTGTGGATTGGTGGAGTCCAAACTCTTTAGAGATGGTTTTGTAACCTTTTACAGCCTGATGAGCATCAATAATAATTTTTCTGAGGTCCTCAGAAATCTCCTTTGTTCGTGCCATGATACAGTTCCACAAACATGTGTTGTGAAGATCAGACTTTGATAGATCCCTGTTCTTTAAATAAAACAGGGTGCCCACTCACACCTGACTGTCATCCCATTGATTGAAAACACCTGACTCTAATTTCACCTTCAAATTAACTGCTAATCCTAGAGGTTCACATACTTTTGCCACTCACAGATATGTAATATTGGATAATTTTCCTCAATAAATAAATATCCAAGTATAATATTTTTGTCTCATTTGTTTACCTGGGTTCTCTTTATTTACTTTTAGGACTTGTGTGAAAATCTGATGATGTTTTAGATCATATTTATGCAGAAATATAGAAAATTCTAAAGGGTTCACAAACTTTCAAGCACCACTGTATAAACAATATCCAGAAACACCGCCACCTTCTCTGTGCCAGAGCTCTTTTACAATGAACTGAGGTGAAGTGAAAAATTATCCTGAGGTCTGATGAATCAAAATTAGAAATTGTTTTTTTAAATCATGGACACCACATCCTCCATGCTAAAGAGGAAAGGGACAATCCGGCTTATCAGTGCACAGTTCAAAAGCCAACATCTGTAATGGTATGAGGGTGCATTAGTGCACATGACATGGGTAGCTTGTACATCTGGGAAGGCATCATCAATGCTGAATGAGAACACATTTCAGAGCAATATGCTGCTATCCAGACAATCTTTTTTTCAGGGAAGACCTTCCTTCTTTCAGCAAAACAATGCCAAACTGTTTTCTGCACATATTAAAACTGCATGGCTCCATAGTAAAAGAGTCCGGGTGCTAAACTGGCCTGCCTGTGGTCCAGACCTGTCTCCCATTTAAAACATTTAGGCCATTACAAAGTGCAAAATATGACAAAGGAGACCCCAGACTGTTGAGCAACTGAAATTGTATATCAGGCAAGAATGGGACAGCATTTCTCTTTCAAAACTACAGCAACTGGTCTCCTCAGTTCCCAAATGTTTCCAGAGTGTTGTTAAAAGTAGAGGTGTTGCAACACATGCCCCTGTCCCAACATTTTTGAAACATGTTGCTGACATCAAATTCAAAATGAGCATATATTTTTGCAAAAGTACATAACTTCTCAGTTTCAACATTTGAGATGTTGTACTATTTTCAATGAAATATAGGGTTTCCATGATTTACAAATCTTCACATTCTGTTTTTATTTATGTTTTACACAGTGTCTCAACTTTTTGGAATTGGGCTTGTATATTTACAAAATACAATTAAGTTGGTCAGTAACAATATTGAGAATATTGTCTTTGTACTTTGTCAGTTCAGTAAAGATTCATGTGAATTAACAAATCATAGATTTTTGTTTTTATTGCATTTTGAAAAATATCCCAAGTTTTCTGGAAATGGGATTAGTAGATTGAGATTACAAAAGACAGCAACAAGTCACAATTCAGTGAGTGTCAGTTCTACTTGCTTTTGTTACAGAGCATTGTTTTGTTGTTGTTTGTTTGTCTGTTTTGTGTTACCAACAGAAAAACTGTCACCTTATGACCATGATCAGAACCTTGAACCTATTCACATCTTGCTGAGGAGTTGAGGATTCAAGGACAATGAATAGAAAACTGTACTATTTATTTCTGACTAATAAGCCTGAACTTATTGTTGTAAAACCTGCACTGTCAAATGAGGTTATGTTGATGTGCTCCATTATGTTGATGGTTGATGCTATTTCTAATATCTGAGCTGGTTATATTCTTGCCATGGTTGTTTAAACAGACACATGGCCTATTGTTTATATTGTGGGTGCAATCAGTTAATTATTGAAATTAAGTGATCAATCTCATTAAATCAGTCTCATTAAATTTGAAGGTTAATAATTAAAATGAATCAATCCCACTGAATCGTTTACTTTGACTCATTTGAATTGAATCATACCATAGAATCAGTCTCATTTGAAGTAAATCGTTCAGTGAATCGTTCAGTGAATCGTTCAATGAATCATTTAGTAAATCGTTCAATGAATCCTGGTGCTTAATAATAAATTACCAAACAGCTAAATTATGGTATATTTCCAAATTATTACAATCACTTACCATATTACATAACTTTGCACCTTTTTGAATTCTTTGAGAGATTGGGGACTTCAGAAATATTGTTCACACCAACAAGATGAATACACACAGCTTTGATAATAAATGGATTTATTATAACAAAGATAAAAATGATAATCAATATATACAAGCAGTGAGGTGTGTGTGTATGTATATATATATATATATATATATATATATATATATATATATATATGTGTGTGTGTGTGTATGGCCTAGCTTGTTGCTAGCTAAAACCAAGGAATGTTATCTAAATAGAACAAAGGATTAGCTCTGTTGCTAATGTGTGCTTGTGTGTGTGTGTGTGTGTGTGAAGGACTTGACCATGTGTTTAGCCTCGTGTAGCTAACTACACGTGGTGGAGGCCTAGATTAGCCTTGTGTTGCTAGTGTGTGTTTGTGAAAGGCCCTATGGCCTAGCTAAAGTGTTTTTGTTAGGCCTGGTGAGGCCTACTGAGCATGTGTTGCTAAAGACAAAGGGAAGCTGTAGCTAACCCACTAGCTCATAACCATACTGAATCCACTGAAATCTTGATGAGCTCAAGATGTATAATAATGAAATTAAAATGTTAGTAAGAAGAATAAAAGAAAGAGAGAAAAGCATGCACCGCCTGTCTATTAAAACAATTGAGATTAAAACAAAAAAGAGAACAATTCAACACGCGTGTTTAACAGTGTAACAGATAAACCTGGGTTTAAATTCACACTATTTCAATAAAAGCAAATTCCTAAGACTATCTTAATTTATGCCCAAATGCCAAAATCTTACTTAATCCTGCCTTTAGCAAGATATGAAGAAGATGCTCGCCGTTGCAGAGCTTCGCTGTTCATGAAGCACGTGAGCCGCCCATGTAGAAAGTGCAGAGTCTTCTTGGGTCCGGCGGAGCACTTGGGTGGTTCCCATGGAAAGCAGAGGACTCTTGGTCCGAACTTCAGTGTTCATGAGGAAAAGTCTCTGATCAGAATAAGATGCACAGCACTTTTGAGTTAAAAAGGATTCAATCGCTTCTTAACTTTTAACTGCCTGGGCTGCAGTCGTGACGTCACTTCTAATACGAATAAACCGGTTGTAACTCAGGTTGAGTTTAAAGATCGCGCGACTCTGGAGTTTACCTTGGCCAAGGGTAAGAAAGAAAATCGCGCTGAGTGATGGATCTTGCAAGAAAGAAGTGTTTTCGGGTTTGAGAGCATCTCTTTATGCGTCTAGACTCCTCGGAAACCGGACGCGAGAGACAAAATGGCAGAGCTTCCACTTGGACTTATGCACGCATGGCGGACTGACGTAGATGATCCCGCCCACGCGTGACGTAGGTCACGCGGAAGAGGACTGGTAGTTGTAGTCCTTAGACACAGAATGGCGGCATGATACCTACAGTCCCCCTTTTGGTCTCAGGGGTACGACGGAGTCGTAGCACTGAGAGCACCATATCGTATCATCACCGTGTCCATAGTCCTTGAGGTAGCCTTGCTCTGCACAGTCCATGGTGTCCTGTGAAGACGGTGTAAACTTGTGAGTTCCAGTAAGACAGTTGGAGACAGAGGCATTTTGAGCATATAATCACTATGGGCATTTTGGGCATATAATCATTATCTAACTAACTAGATCAAAACCACATAAAAAAAAAAAACATTAAACATTGAACATGAAACATGTAGTGTTTAATTTCTTATGCATAAAAAAAACAAGAAAAGAGAAGAAATGAAGGAAGAAAAGAAGTGTTAGTGTTTGGGTTGGCAAACCTAATCTTCTAGAAATCTTCTGTGTTTGGTAATAGCAGTGGGTGGTCTGGTCAGAGAGCGTGCGCTACTGCAGCTAAAGCTGTCAGGGACACAGACCATCTTATCTAGCTTGGCATGTATTATGTATGGGTTGCCTGGGCAGACCCAGTGGATGTCTTTAGTGAAGGTGCACATCTCTAAGTTTTGTGGATTCACAAAAAAAAAAATGAGGATAGCACTGCCAAGACTATATGCCAGGTGTATTTGCGATGAATACACACTAGTAATAATAGCAGATTTTAGTATTTATCTACCATGTTATACCGAAGGGTTATTACTTCATTGGGTTGGTGAAGTCTGACCGGGAATGTTAGTGTACGCTTATGGTTGAGTGATGCGTACAAGCTAGGTGGACATGATGGGCCTAGCTGTCGTCCCCCCCCTTTTGGAGTGAGGACTGTTCAAAAGGTTTGATTCGATTATCATGGAAATCGATATGAAAGCGTTTAATTAGGCCTAGATGTCCTAATGTGATACGCGACGGGGAACGGTTTTCCCACGATCGAAAGGTCTCGACCAGGGTGGTAGGAACTTCTCTGAGATTCGGGCGTAGTAGGCGTTGTGTCCTACTCTCGAATTGAGATTCTTTTGGGCACTTGTAAAGGTTGACTGTAGGTGGCGTTGTAGGTCGGCGACATGTTGATGTGCGGTGTATGCAATCACAACGCTCATGGCCTCTGGTTTGTATAGGAGATGCGGGGGAAGAACCGACTCTCGCCCAGTCATCATCCCCAAAGGGTGTGACTTCAGTGGCGCAATGAGGGGTGGACCAAATGGCCCTTAGCACCAAGGGAAGTTTCACATCCCAAATTTTACCATGGTTTGTGATATACTTTCGCAGCATGCTCACAATGGTTTGAATGGCTCGTTCAGCCTGACCAGAGAATTGAGGGTGGTACTCGATATGGAATTTCGCCTCGACGCCTAACATGTTCCACAGCGCAGCCATTACACCAGCAGTGAAATGGGTGTCTGTGTCTGAGTCGATGGATAGAGGGAGATTTTTGCCACTAGGGGGAGTCGCGATGTCAGGTGTTTCGACATTGGACTGGGTGTACAAAGACATGAACTGAAGTTCATCATAAATTTGATCTCGCGTGGCGCTCGGTTGATCAGTGTTCGCACTAATCTCGTCGCAACGGTTTTGTGCATATTTTGTGGGATCCAACGACTGTGGGGTTTTGTTTTGTGTGAAGTTGGCTAAGTTTATGTCGCAGGGCTTGGTTGGGACTGGGTCGCCTTGTGAGAGCCGTGTGTCTGAGAAATGGTGGTGAAGACTTTAGCGCGCATGAGAGGTGCGTCTTGTGTGTTTGCCTTCGCCACCAGGGGGGCCCTACATCCTGACCCTCGCCTGCTGTTTCAGAGGGATCTCCTCCCCCTTTTACGAGATATACCCGTGGTTCCTGGCCTAGTCATGCCAGCGAATAGCTTATCATTTTTCTTGGGCTCTTTTGTTTTACCTGTTGAGGGGTCTGACTATTCTTGTAACAGTTCTTTAATTTCAGCCAACTGGGCTTTTAAAGAGTCCAGCTCTGAGTGGAACTCACCAGGTTGGTCTGAGTCACTGTGTTGGTCGTCTCTACCCTTGCATTTAGAGCTACGGTCGGAATGCTTCTGCCGTTTCTGGTCAGAGCGGGGATGACTGTTTTGCTGCCAACCGTTTTGTTCCCTACGACCCTTTTCATGTGATGGGCGATTGCCATAGTCACTGTGGACTCGCCCTCGGTCCCTCCTGGCCTTACCTTGTCGATTTTTCCACTCACCCTTGTGATGGCTCGGCAAGGATCGGGCTGGACCGGAATTTTTCCAGGTGGGTCCCCCTTTTGGAGCTTCGCCTCCTTCTAAGGTTAGCGGGGGCCCATTTGCATCCTGGAGCCTAAGGACTCTGGGGTCATCATCGTTTCCGTTTGCAGTTTTGACAATGGTCTCCCAGGTCATTTGGGCTAGTCGCCTAATTTCCCTCATCAAATAGCGACCTCGTCGACACGTCAGTGTGACATGGGTCCGCACGCTTGGGTGGAGGTTATGTAAGAAAAGAGATATGAAACCTCTATCTTCTTCCAACCCCGGTGCGCTACTACCTTGGAAATAGGCAGTACGTAGCCGTCTGTAATATTCACGAGGCGCCTCAGACCGTTTTTGTTTGATTTGTAATGCACACAATGTCGCGGAGGTTTCATCCATGTATGGCGCATATTCTTCTCTCATGTAATTGCGAAGTTTCGAATAACTATCGCGAATGCTTGGGGGTAGTGTCTCTAAAAAGGCACGAACGCTACTACTGGAGGTCTTCCAGATTAGTGTAAGTTTTTCACGTGTTGTGGCGTTCGGCAGGTCCATCAGGCATCGGTCAATTCCTCGTAAATAATCATTTACATTTGTTCTTTTATTATCGGGATCGAATCGCTCGATATCTTGGGCAAGTAGGTCAATTTGCCGTAGGCGGAGGGCTTGGTGCGTGTCCTTACGCGACTTCTTTTGCTCTCCTGAGTACTCACTGTCTGAGCTACTCTGGAATCGCTCCCGCTTCGCATGAGATGCGTGGTCTGATTCATCTGAAGATGGATCAGGGAAACTGAAGTGCACTGACCTAGGTGTGCTACGGGCCTGGGCTCGGGATGAGCGCAGGGCGGCTCCATCCTGGCTAGACGACGACGGAGTCGTGTAGCGAGTTGATGGAGTTTGGCAGGATGTCTGGTTCTCTACCAGATCATTTATGGTGTCCGGTTCGGACGCCTCTTCCCGCTCTGAGCTTTGGCGCATTGTTGGGGGTCTTTCACGCCCCTCGCGCTGCTCTTGGGGGGTCTGCTCCTGGGCAGCCCTCTTAGCAACCATTTTGGCTTTCTCTAGCTGTTCGGTGCAATCATCAAGGGAGGTCTTCAAGAGCTCACGCTCCCTATGTAAATCATTATTATCGGCTGTCAGCTCAGCATTGCTGGTAGTCAGCCTTTCAACCTCTCCGCAGAGGCGCCTGATTTCTAAATCAGCATCTTGGAAGTATGATAGGAATAGCTTACCTAGTGCCGCTTGGACACTAAAAGTTGTTCTTTATGGATCTCTCATATGTTTGTTTGAGTTATCTAAGTTGTTTTGGCATTCACACTCACTCGTGTACTTAATGTTTGCCTTCCCGGAGGCAGAGCAGTGAATGAGATCTGCGATGACCTCAAGGAGAGACACGTCTTGAGCGTTGTCTTCCATTTTTGAGACACGAGGGGATGCCATTTTACTTAGGCTGGATACTAGATAATTAATCAATGAGTTAATTATTAATTAATCGTTATTAATGAACATTAACTATGTAATTAATAAGGTTTATTGGTTTGGAAATGCTCTCTTATCCTAAGTTGAATAGGTTATGAGTATTTGTGATATGGTTATCATGCTACTGTTAACCATTTTAACACACCTGGGGATATACCTTAGCAGTTGCTGAATCAACTGATAGTTTATTTGTTGTTGAACAATATAAAGTCAACAAACCAATCGCCTCACACGGGGCACCAATTTACTGTGGGTGCAATCAGTTAATTATTGAAATTAAGTGATCAATCTCATTAAATCAGTCTCATTAAATTTGAAGCTTAATAATTAAAATGAATCAATCCCATTGAATCATTTACTTTGACTTATTTGAATTGAATCATACCATAGAATCAGTCTCATTTGAAGTAAATCGTTCAGTGAATCGTTCAGTGAATCGTTCAATGAATCATTTAGTGAATCGTTCAATGAATCCTGGTGCTTAATAATAAATTACCAAACAGCTAAATTATGGTATATTTCCAAATTATTACGATCACTTACCATATTGCATAACTTTGCACCTTTTTGAATTCTTTGAGAGATTGGGGACTTCAGAAATATTGTTCACACCAAGATGAATACACACAGCTTTGATAATAAATGGATTTATTATAACAAAGATAAAAATGATAATCAATATATACAAGCAGTGAGGTGTGTGTGTGTGTATATATATATATATATATATATATATATATATATATATATATATATATGTATGTATGTGTGTGTGTGTGTGTATGGCCGAGCTTGTTGCTAGCTAAAACCAAGGAATGTTATCTAAATAGAACAAAGGATTAGCTCTGTTGCTAATGTGTGCGTGTGTGTGTGTGTGTGTGTGTGTGTGTGTGTGTGTGTGTGTGAAGGACTTGACCATGTGTTTAGTCTCGTGTAGCTAACTACACGTGGTGGAGGCCTAGATTAGCCTTGTGTTGCTAGTGTGTGTTTGTGAAAGGCCCTATGGCCTAGCTAAAGTGTGTTTTTTAGGCCTGGTGAGGCCTACTGAGCACGTGTTGCTAAAGACAAAGGGAAGCTGTAGCTAACCCACTAGCTCATAACCATACTGAATCCACTGAAATCTTGATGAGCTCAAGATGTATAATAATGAAATTAAAATGTTAGTAAGAAGAATAAAAGAAAGAGAGAAAAGCATGCACCGCCTGTCTATTAAAACAATTGAGATTAAAACAAAAAAGAGAACAATTCAACACGTGTGTTTAACAGTGTAACAGATAAACCTGGGTTTAAATTCACACTATTTCAATAAAAGCAAATTCCTAAGACTATCTTAATTTATGCCCAAATGCCAAAATCTTACTTAATCCTGCCTTTAGCAAGATATGAAGATGTTTGCCGTTGCAGAGCTTCGCTGTTCATGAAGCACGTGAGCCGCCCATGTAGAAAGTGCAGAGTCTTCTTGGGTCCGGCGGAGCATTTGGGTGGTTCCGGTGGAAAGCAGAAGACTCTTGGTCCGAACTTCAGCATTCGTGAGGAAAAGTCTCTGATCAGAATAAGATGCACAGCGCTTTTGAGTTAAAAAGGATTCAATCGCTTCTTAACTTTTAACTGCCTGGGCTGCAGTCGTGACGTCACTTCTAATACGAATAAACCGGTTGTAACTCAGGTTGAGTTTAAAGATCGCGCGACTCTGGAGTTTACCTTGGCCAAGGGTAAGAAAGAAAATCGCGCTGAGTGATGGATCTTGCAAGAAAGAAGTGTTTTCGGGTTTGAGAGCATCTCTTTATGCGTCTAGACTCCTCGGAAACCGGACGCGAGAGACAAAATGGCGGCGCTTCCGCTTGGACTTATGCGCGCATGGCAGACTGACGTAGATGATCCCGCCCACGCGTGACATAGGTCACGCGGAAGAGGACTGGTAGTTGTAGTCCTTAGACACAGAATGGCGGCATGATACCTACAATATCAAGCGGTATTAACAGTGCTGTAAAGGCTGAGTATCTCAAAACCTTAAATCCCAAAACTTATAATTAGCTGTTTTTCTTATTTGTTCTGCCAGACCCCGATGAAGTTGAATGATGGGCATAATCAATGCCCATACTGTTGGAGATTGGAGCATATGCAATGGGCAATTACAGAGTCTTGCCCTAACTGCAGCATAATGCTAGTGCTGTGTGAAGCGTGCCTCACAGGCCATAGAAATACTGTGGGCTATTCTTTACCTTCCCCTGACTGTGTTACACGGGCGATTGCTCTAAGACAACGAGGGAGGCTCAGCCTCCTCTAAAAATGACGAACATCGTGTAGGATGAATTGCGCTAGGCTTATGTTATAGCCGACCTTATAACATTGCTATTTCAGATCCAGAATCATAGAAATATATGTGCTCAACCCACTACAGTGTGAAATCATTTCCTTATAACTTTAATGTGTGCGTGAGTTTTTCCCCCTCGTGACAACGCGATGCAGCGCAGCCTCAGTGGACTTCAATGGCATTTGGGAGCTCTGCGCTTTTCAATCTCAAAATGCAAGATGGTTATTGGACAAATACTGCGAAAACGCCCGCCCACGGACTCCGAGCCTCACATGGGAGGGACATGGCAGTTTCCGCGAGGAGACTGGTGATTGGTGAAAGCGGCTGGATATTTTCTTTGATTGACAGCTCGTTTCAACTATAGACAGGCAGCGGTGAATTTCAGTTCAGTCCCATGCGGATTCACAAGTGCTGTGGTGTATTGTAAGAGATCAGCTTACATTTCGATTTCATTCATTACATACGGTTTCTACCAGCTTTTTTAGTTTGTATATATTTTCATTGTAAATAAAGTGTAAATATAGTGTTGTCAAGTTTGCTATCTTAGTTCCAGAAATTTCGTTTATTTGAGTGACTGAACTTGAACTTGAGGGGGTTAGTCAGCTAGCAAGAAAGCTGTGCACGGATGCCAAGCATTGTTGATTTAATTTTGGCGAAGCCATTTGCCAGTCTTCCTTTCGAGGAAAAAATTAAAATTAAAGAGCAGGGTAGACCAATGCCTCAAATTGACTTGGTGAAAAAGGTAGGGAATAATACTCGTTCCTTTCAGCTCTCCTGGTACGAGAAAGTGAATTGGCTAACAGCAATTGACCCACATCAACAACAGTAAATAGGCTACTTTAGTAATATGTCATGGATGGACCAAAAATATAGAATCTATTTAAAATGTTTATGCTGAGTATATTATATTGGAATATATATTTTTCTGGATGTGAATTAAACACAGCTACAATTTGGAAAACATTTTTAAACAAAAACACAGTCGAGAACATTTCACACTACAGACCTGGATTAAAAGTGAAGGGTTATCAAAATTGTCAATAAAACATTTCTCAGTCAAAATAAGTAAAATATAGGGAAAGTGTCATTGAATGAAATGTGTGGCACCCAGCTCTACTGCTGAGGTTCCTGACAAAGAGCTGCTTTCAATAATTATCAATTTTTAAACAACATGCCACAATTTTAAAATATAAAATGTTAAAATATACCCCCCCAACACCACCATCATGTATATTGGACAGTAGGCTAATGGGCCAAAAGAACTTGTTATTTCACAGTTTGTGATGCTGCCAACAATCAGCCAGATCAGAGGCAAGAGTATGGGCAAAATTGATGTTTTTTCTTTTAAAATCTGGAAATATCGTAACCGACCAGCCTCCCCTGTTTGAAAGACTACCAGCCACCACTGGTGTGTTACCACAGCAGATAGTAAAAACAGGAAATGGCTGCAGAGCATGCTAAGAGGTTAATTTATGAAAGTGAAATTCTTGACTTTGGCAGCTATTGGCACTTTCTGATTGACTCCAATGTTAACAGATACAAGAGGAAATAGATACATGCAATGCAGTCAAAAGTACCACAAAACTCATGCATACCCCTTTTCTACCAACAGAGAACAGGTTCTTGACCTGGTTCTGTTCAGGATTCTTTGAACCAGCTAATGAACCAGCCCACATTTTCACCAGGTTTGAGCAGAAACATTGTAATCAAGGATGTGTCATGAACAGAGGGTGTTGCACAATTCACAAGAGAAGTAAACAGTAGTAACAAGACAGAAAAGCACACGGATTACTTTTGAGGTTTTGTTCTGTTATTGCACATTTTTCATTCCATTTTTTCTAAATGTCTCCTTTTCCACTGCATTCTCCATTGCTGCACTTTGCTTCCTCTCCAAATTAATGACACACCCACTGATGTTATCATGGTTCACGCTGGAAAAAACAGCTATATTTTGGTTCCAGCAGGGAACCAACTTTTCAGGTTCTCAACCAATTTATTATATCCCTGAAATGCTTTGAACTGCTCAAAATTTGTTGTGCAAATCAGAACCCTTTCCCTGTTGGTCAAAAAGGGATAAAAGTGGTAGTGCATTAAAAGTTCAAAATATTCACAAACACTTAAAATGGTACTCAAGTAATAAAGGCTACTGTGGCAGTGGGGGCATGGCCAGGCATCAGCTGTGAAGGGCGAAGAGGCAGGTTGAACCAGCAGGTAACATGTGATGAGGAGTACCTGTGTCGAATTACTGGCTGTCTATTAACCTGTGTCTCTTTCAGACAACCAGGAATGAGAGAGAGCCATGTCACCCCACATGTGTGCTTAGAGTGGTGCTTGAAAGTTTGTGAACCCTTTAGAATTTTCTATATTTCTGCATAAATATGACCTAAAGCACATCAGATTTTCACACAAGTCCTAAAAGTAGACAAAAATAACCCAGTTAAACAAATGCGACAAAATATTACACTTGGTCATTTTTTTATTGAGGAAAATGATCCAATATTACATATCTGTGAGTGGCAAAAGTATGTGAACCTTTGCTTTCAGTATATGGTGTGACCCCCCTGTGCAGCAATAACTGCAACTAAACATTTCCGGTAACTGTTGATCAGTCCTCCACACCGGCTTGGAGGAATTTTAGCCCATTCCTCTGTACAGAACAGCTTCAACTCTGGGATATTGGTGGGTTTCCTCACATGAACTGCTCACTTCAGGTCTTTCCACAACATTTCGATTGGATTAAGGTCAGGACTTTGACTTGGCCATTCCAAAACATTAACTTTATTCTTCTTTAACCATTCTTTGGTAGAACGACTTGTGTGCTTAGGGTCGTTGTTTTTCTGCATGATCCACCTTCTCTTGAGATTCAGTTCATGGACAGATGTCCGGACATTTTCCTTTAGAATTCGCTGGTATAATTCAGAATTCATTGTTCCATTAATGATGGCAAGCCGTCCTGGCCCAGATGTAGCAAAACATGCCCAAACCATGATACTACCACCACCATGTTTCACAGATGGGATAAGGTTCTTATGCTGGAATGCAGTGTTTTTCCTTTCTCCAAACATAAAGCTGAAACCAAAAAGTTCTTGTAGCAGTTCCTGATGTGGGTGGAGCACAGAGGTGATGGTCACACACAAAACACTTTATTTTACTTATTTCAGTATTTCAGCACTCACTCACTCACCATGCACACATGCATTGTAGTCGGGAGGGAGCCCCTTTTCTCTGCTCTCTCCCTCCTTTTATGCTCCGTCCCTGTAACAAACACACACACATTAATTGACAGCAGATGGAATGACTTAGCCACTTACCTTCCCTGACCCTGCCCTCCATTCACAGACTGCTGCTTGGCCACGGCCCCGCTGCCACATACCCCCACCACCCGACTCAGGCTGGGGAGCCATCTGACCTGAAAGCTGACTCCCCCCCCCGACGGGACAGGAAGTCCACCACCACCATCTGCACCTCCGGCCTGTGGATCACCTCGAACTTAAATGGCTGGAGGGCAAGATACCAACGGGTGAGCCGCTCATTGGCATCCTTCATGCGGTGGAGCCACTGGAGGGGCACGTGGTCCGAACAGAGAGTGAAAGGTCGCCCCAGCAGGTAGTATCGGATGGCAAGGACCTCCCACTTGATGGCAAGGCACTCCTTCTCAATTGTGCTGGACTTGATTTCACACATTGACAGTTTCCAGCTGATGTACAGCACGGGGCACTCCTCGCCTTCCACCTCCTGGGACAAAATGGCCCCCAGTCCTTTGTCCAATGCATCAGTCTCCAAAATAAAGGGGAGAGAGAAGTCAGGGGAGTGTAAAAGTGGCCCCCCACACAGTGCAGCTTTTACCTCAGAGAAGGCCTGTTGGCATTGCTCTGTCCACTGGACCAGATCTGGAACCCCCTTTTTAGTGAGCTTGGTTAGTGGGCTGGTGACATCCAAATAATTAGGTAGAAACCTATGATAATAGCCAGCCAGCCCCAAGAACCATCTCACCTCCTTTTTGGTCTTGGGCCTCAGGCAGATCGCAATCGCTGCAGTCTTGTTAATTTGGGGACGCACCGGACCATGACCCAAGTGGAACCCCAGATACCGCACTTCCACCCACCCAATTGCACACTTTTTTGGGTTAGCTGTGAGGCCCGCTCGCCTCAGCGACTTTAGAACAGCCCTCAGGTGTTCCAAGTACTGTGGCCAATCATGGCTGTAGATTATTATATTGTCCAGATAGGTGGCTGCGTAGGCAGCGTGAGGGCGGAGGACCCTGTCCATAAGCCGCTGGAACATAGCGGGCGCCACTGGAACATAGCGGGCGCCCCAAACAACCCAAAAGGGAGTGTGACAAATTGGTCTCAACCAAACTGTGTGGAAAAGGCCGTTTTCTTTCAGGATAGAGGAGTCAAGGGGATCTGCCAATATCCCTTTGTTAGATCCACTGTTGAATAAAAGCAAGCAGCACCTAACCAATCAAGCAACTCATCAATGCGAGGCATTGGGTATGCATCAAATTTAGACACCGCATTGACCTTTCTGTAGTCCACACAGAACCAGACCGACCTGTTGGTCTTGGGAACCAGGATCACTGGGCTTCTCCAGTCACTGTGGGACTCCTCGATTATGCCCATTTTGAGCATGGCCTTGAGTTCATCCCAAACTACCTTTTTCTTGTGTTCGGGCAAGCGGTAAGGGCGGCTACGCACTACCACCCCCGGGGGTGTTCCAATGTGGTGTTCTATGAGGTGGGTATGACCAGGAAGGGGTGAGAACACATCAGAAAATTCCCTTTGCAACTTGGTCACCTCCGTGAGTTGGGCCGGTGAGAGGTGGTCTCCACAAGGGACCGGAGTGGTCAGAGATGTTATCTTTTTCATCTCCGGCCCCAGCTCCACCTTCTCCGGGACTACCGATGCCAATGCCACGGGGACCCCCTCATTCCAGCATTTTAAAAGGTTGAGGTGGTAGATTTCCAATGCTCTGCCCCTGTCTGTTCGCCTCACCTCATAGTCGACGTCCCTGACTCACCGTGTGACCTTGAAGGGCCCTTGACACTTGGCAACTAATTTGGAGCTTGATGTGGGCAATAATATGAGCGCTTTGTCTCCCGGCATGAACTCTCTAAGGTGCGTGCCCCTGTCATACAGCAGGATTTGACGTTCTTTTGCCTGCTGCAAATTCTCCTGGGTTAGGTGCATGAGGGTGTGGAGTTTTGCACGCAGGCCAAGAATGTACTGGATTTCATTTTTGCTCGGTGAAGGTCCCTCCTCCCAATTTTCCCGTAGCACGTCCAGAATGCAACGCGGTTTACGCCCATATAATAATTCAAATGGAGAAAACCCCATGGAGGCTTGCGGGACCTCTCATACTGTGAATAACAGGGGCTCAAGCCACTTATCCCAATTACACAAATCTTCACTTACGAATTTCTGGATTATGTTCTTGAGTGTTTGGTTAAATCACTCTACTAAGCCATCCATTTGTGGGTGATAGACACTGGTGCAGATAGACTTAATCCCCTATAACCCATACAGTTTGTGCAGTGTGCGTGACATAAATAAAGTGCCTTGGTCTGTCAGGATTTCTTTCGGAATCCCAACCCAGGAGATAAAGCGGAAGAGCACTTCCGCAATACTGCGTGCTGAGATATTGAGGAGAGGCACTGCTTCCGGATATCGCATTGCATAATCCACCAGAACTAAAATAAAGTGATATCCCCATGCTGACCAATCTAATGGCCCGACGAGATCCATCCCAATTCACTCAAACCGGGTCTCGATTAGAGGAAGAGGGCACAATGGCACTTTTGGAGTGGCTGTGGGATTTACAAATTGGCATTCACGGCATGCCACACACCACCAATGGACATCCCCACGAATCCCTGGCCAATAGAACCGGGCCATTATTTGGGCTAGTGTTTTATCTTGCCCCAAGTGTCCAGCCATGGGATTAAAGTGAACTGCATGGAATACAAGTTCCCTATGGCTCTTTGGGATTAACAATTGGGTTATTTGTTCACTAGTTTGAGTGTCCTGCGTCACTTGGTACAATACAGAGTTTGACCATCAATTACTCTCACTTGGTCAAATGCATGCTGCAGAGTCTCATCTCATGACTGCTCTAACAGGAAATCCCCAAAGGAATCTCTGAGAGAGGGAGGAGGAGCGGGCTGCTCCTCACTCTTTAATAATAGCAAAATAAGGGACGGTTGGTGTTGCGCATGGTTGAAGAGTTTGACCATCGATTACTCTCACTTGGTCAAATGTATGCCACAGAGTCTCATCTCATGACTGCTCTAACAGGAAATCCCCAAGGGAATTCCTGAGAGAGGGAGGAGGAGCGGGCTGCTCCTCACTCTGACATGGTGTTGACGTAGATGGCTCTGTGACAGCTTCTCCAGTCAATGCCACACTGGGATCTTCCCATGACCTACTAGTGCAGGACCCACTATGTGTTAAATATTCCATCAGCTTTTTAAACCCTGGCTAATCAGTACTCAAAATCAACGAGTGGGTGAGATGAGGACTAACCGCCGCCTTTAATCTATGCATTTGGCCCCAGAATAGAATACGGACAGACACTAAGGGATAATTATGAACATCCCCATGCACATACAACACTTTCACCACTTGTGCTCTTCCCAGTGCCTCACCTTGCACTAGGAGTTGGTGAATTGAGGTCTGATTACAACCGGAATCCACCAAAGCATGATATGTATCCCCTTGAACACTTACCAGTATGCGATATGTTCCGGCCCAATTGGGGGCAGTTTCTGACTTGTTGTGGATGCAGATTACAGCTTCCACCTCCCTTGCGGAGCTCCAACTCTGGAGATGCTCCGATTCCCCGCCGCACCAGCACACCGGCCCAGGCTCTCCCTCTGCACTGGTGTTATGGGTGTCACTCACCTGAGGAGGAGACAACACAGACATGGAAGAGGGAGATGGGAGGACACCACAGGTGCGACGGGCCAGCTGGGGAGCAGCCGGCCACCGCCTCTGCAGCAGAGGAACAGGGTGGGAAGGGGGATGAGAGACGGGGGAAAGAGAGAGAGAGAGAGAGAGAGAGAGAGAGAAAAGTGAGGGGAGATGCCTCATCTGCCTGCCATCGGAGACACCTCCAGATAGTCCTCCACCAGCTCGATGGCTTGTTCCAGCGACGCCGGGCGATGGCACTGGACCCATTCTGTTGTTCCTTCTGGAGGTCAAGAGATAAACTGTTCCAGTGCCACCAGATTGATGAGCTCATCAGTGTCGCGATCTTCCGCCCTCAGCCACCACCGGCAGGCATCCTGGAGTTGCTGGCCGAATGCAAATGGCCAGCCGATCTCCTCCAATGCCAGCGTCCAGAAGCGCTGGCGATGTTGTTCCGGGAAGTGGCCGACCCGCTGCAGGCTGGCTTTTTTCAGGTCAGCATACACTAGTCGGCTGTCAGCAGGGAGCTGCTGCACTACGAGCTGTGTCTCGCCAGTGAGGAGCGGGAGGAGGCGCGCCGCGCGCTGCTCCAGCAGCCACCCCCACGCCTCGACTGCTTGCTCGAAGAGGGCGAGGCACGCTTCTGGATTGTCCTGCAGGCCCATCTTCGTGAGGGTGTGGGCTGCGGTGGTCGACACCCCTGCTGACATGAGCAGGTGCCGGAACACCTGGCAATCTTCCTGCTGGGCCAGCATCAAGGCTTCGAAGCATTGCTCTTGTTCCTTTCGGAGGGTGATTAGCACTTGATGCTGGGTCTGCTGGGTGGTAGCGAGGGCAAGGATGAGCTCTTTGAATGGGGAGGACTCCATGGGGTGGTTCGCTTCTGTGCTCCTGGGTTTCGGCACCACTGAAGCAGTTTCTGATGTGGGTGGAGCAAAGAAGCACAGCAGGCGAGAGTTGATGGTCACACACAAACACTTTATTTTACTTATTTCAGCTTTTCATCACTCACTCAACACGCACACATGCGTTGTAGTCAGGGGAGCCCCTTTTCTCTACTCTCTCCCTCCTTTTAATGCTCCGTCCCTGTAATAAACACACACACACACATTAATTGACAGCAGGTGGAATGACTTAACCACTTACCTTCCCCGACCTCACCCTCCAGACTGCTGCTTGGCCACGCCCCCACTGCCACAGTTCTATTTTGGTCTCATCCATCCACAAAAGATTTTTCCAATAGCCTTCTGGCTTATCTACATGATCTTTAGCAAACTGCAGACAAGCAGCAATGTTCTTTTTGGAGAGCAGTGGCTTTCTCCTTGCAACCCTGCCCTGCACACCATTGTTGTTCAGTGTTCTCCTGATGGTGGACTCATGAACATTAACATTAGCCAATGTGAGAGGCCTTCAGTTGCTTAGAAGTTACCCTTGGGTACTTTGTGACCTCACCCACTATTACACGCCTTGCTCTTGGAATGATCTTTGTTGGTCAACCACTCCTGGGGAGGGTAACAACGGTCTTGAATTTCCTCCATTTCTACACAATCTGTCTGACTGTGTAATGGTGGAGTCCAAACTCTTTAGAGATGGTTTTGTAACCATTTCCAGCCTGATGAGCATCAACAACACTTTTTCTGAGGTCCTCAGAAATCTCCTTTGTTCATGCCATTATACACTTCCACAAACATGTTTTGTGAAGATCGGACTTTGATAGATCCCTGTTATTTAAATAAAACAGGGTGCCCACTCACACCTGATTGTCATCCCATTGATTGAAAACACCTGACTCTAATTTCACCTGCAAATTAACTGCTAAACCTAGAGGTTCACATACTTTTGCCACTCACAGATATGTAATATTGGATCATTTTCCTCAATAAATAAATGACCAAGTGCAATATTTTTGTCTCATTTGTTTAACTTGGTTCTCTTTATCTACTTTTAGGACTTGTGTGAAAATTTGATGATGTTTTAGATCATATTTATGCAGAAATATAGAAAATTCTAAAGGGTTCACAAACTTTCAAGCACCACTGTCAGTATGTTTATTTGCCACTGAAAACTGAGAAATAAAAAAGAACACACCTGTTCTGAAGCCTCGTTCCAGTTCCTCTGTTTCCCACAAGTTAAAAATTTGTTACAGCTACCTATGTGACAAAATAGATAGTTTATAAACCTGAAATCAGTTAAAAATGTTCAGAGTGTGAGCAATGGTGTTAAGGGTGTTGGGAGAATTTCAGAAAGAGCACGGTTTATCATCTCTTTTACAATGGGTGTCAAAGCCAGCACACTATTGCAGCACTCAAACATGTTTTGTAATAGCTTTGCCTAAAAATTGCTCCAGGGAAACATTATGATACAGAACACTGTGACAGAATAGTTTGGCACGTCTTGTGGGGTGTTCCTGGTATGCAGTGGTTCATACCTACCAAAAGTGGTCCAAGGAAGGACACCTTTCTGTTTTAGCCAGCATTAACATTTTCAGCAGTTTGTGCTACAGCAGCTCTTCTGTGGGATTGGACCATATGAGCTCCCCTTCATGCCCCATGCAAATCAGTGAGCCTTGGCCACTCATGACCCTGGCGCCAGTTCACCGGTTGTCCTTACTTTGACCACTTTTGGTAAGTACTAACTACTACATACCGAGAACACCCCACAAGATGTGCTATTTTGGAGATGCTCTGACCCAGTCATTTGGCCCCTGTCAAAGTCCCTCAGATCCTTAAAGGATATATGCAGAACCTTTATTTTTAAATACATTTCTGAGTGGATAGTATCTCCATCCTTGACTCCTGTATGCTGCATAAATGGGAATTAAAAAATATGCATTTTTGAGAGTTAAAATCGACCGCAAAATTGGCATTTGAGTTCCCCTGCTGAGCTAGCCATCCCTGAGTGTGTAACCTCACAGTAGTAAACAGTTTTAAGGCTGAGGCCTTTGACAGCTATAGACCAAAGTCAAATAAAAATTGGTGGTGAAAGTAAGAAATAATGTTACCAACTTGCTCAACTAAGACTGATTTGACTTCACTGATTGTGGGTTGCTGTGATGACCTGGCGACTTGTCCAGGGTGTACCCCGCCTTTCACCCGTAGTCAGCTGGGATAGGCTCCAGCTTGCCTGCGACCCTGTAGAACAGGATAAAGCAGCTAGAGATAATGAGATGAGATGAGATGGGATTGTGGGTTGACTCTCATTAAAACAGGGTAGGTGTTATAACTTATGCAACATACATGTACATGCATTCATTTTCACTGATACTACGTAAAAGGCTAATGAAATAATCAAATGAACTGAGACAATCACATTCTGAAGCAAATTAAATAATCTTATACCAGTAACTTAAAAACACAATACAAGTTACATTTATTAATCTAAATGCAGGTAAACAACATGTTTTTTTTTTATCCAAATGAGAGTCGGAGCTTACCCGTCAGCGTTCTTGGTTCTTGTGGCCGATTGTTTTGAAACAATCTGACTTTCAGTTGTTCATTCAGTTCTCTGTTTATTCACTTCTTCCACGTAAGGATGAGATGGCAGCAATATCCAGTTTAGAAATAAGGCAGCTGATCGACTCATTGTCTCTATACTGAGTACTCTGCCATTACTGCTTGGCTCAGGCAATTACTAAAACCTGGGATGGAACGGGATGTCCCTGGTTTTAGCAACAACCGTGGGGAGGTCACTGCCCGAGCGATATGTCCTATCCCATTCCATCATGTGTTTTACCAACAATCCTCAGCTCACTCCAGTAGAACTGGTGCAACTAAACTCACTTTCCTTTAAAAAAATAAATAAAATAAATAAAATAAAATAAGTACTTTCCTTTTCTTGTAGTTTTATTTAATTGTTGATACTGCACCCTCTTTCAATACAGGCTTATAGCCAACGCTCTTCAATAGATCAGAGATTTTGTATGAGTCATCAGTAAAATGTGCAGAGCAGAGGAGAGACCACTTCGTAGGCGCCCAATCTGTGAACTTCTCACAAAAGGCATCCAAATCTTTGCAGTTTGAATATTCTTTGGCCATGAATGCAGCATAACATAAATCCACCTTCTGTCATGTTGCTGTACCAGCCAGCAACACATCTACGTGGCATGGCGATAAATTAGCTCAAAATGGAGAATTGGGGTTGCAGTCAGCTCTGTGTTTTAGGATAGCAGAAATGGCGATGAGACTGATAGACTTCCTGCTGTGACGTTACAGACGTCAAGGTCATTCACTCAGACCGCTACCTATATGAATCACTTTAATTGTAAAAAAAAAAAAAAACTATTCCTGTGCCATTCTTGAGGTCTCAAGGCATTTATAAACGAAAGTAAGGCCATGGGTCTGCGTATATGCTTTAAGCTTGCCCATTTTTCCTGCTTCCAACACATCAACTTCGAGAACTGACTGTTTTCTTGCTGCCTAATATATTCCACCCCTTGACAGGTACCATTGTAATGAGATAATCAATGTTAATCACTTCATCTGTCAGGTTTTTTGTTTGTTTGCTTGTTTCTTTGTTTTTAAATTGCTGATCAGTGTATATGTCTTGTGGTTTCTGCTGGGGTTAATGCACCACTAACCAATAACTCCTGTTGGTTTCTGTTTCCCATGTAATGCAGTGTAATGAGATTTACAGGCGTTCAGGTATGAACAATGATTTGTCTTAATTCTTCTCAGATTTTTTTTTTCTCCAGTGACATTTTCATATACTTTTTATTCATATGAATTTGTATCTGCATAAACTGATTTTAAGGTCAATTGAATATTCCAGGATGTTGATATATAAATATTATAAATCTCTTATTTGAGACAAAGGTTAATTGACCTGGACTTGGAATCGGTTCCATATATTGTAGTAAGAATACAATTTATTTTCTTTAATTTCAAAGAGAGCACACTGTTGCAGTACCAGTGGTACTTTGTGAAATATTCAGCAGGTAAAAAAAACAACATTAAATGAATGATGTCAAATTACTGCAATTCATCATCATCATCTTCCATAATGCCTTAAATCTCACATCATTCGTTTGCATTCAATCATTCACAACTTCCCAGTTAACAACAAACAATTGCCGCTATGGCTTACTACTATCGTTTAACACATCATACAAACAATTCACACGTAGCATAACAGAACCACAACGGCACAAATTGCCAGGATTTCAAAAGCAATAAAAAGATGAGAAAACTCCCTCTCTTACCAGCTGCCTCTCCAACTTTCTCAGACGTTCTTAGCACGCTACTCAGACCCACGTTCATTCACAAATACTAGTGTTTGGTGCGCCACCATTTAAACTCATTTCCTTCCTGGCAAACCTGAACCTGCATCACCGCGTGTGATGTCATGCAAAAGGAACATTCACTTTTCGGTCTCCCAAACAAGATACATACACATACGTACACATGCAGACATATAGACACACTTACTCAATTTAACCACAGCTTGACTTGACACCTCCCACTCGATCTTTTCTGTAACCATACAGGAAAGGTCACCACTTCAAAGTCAAACACTAAAGTACACATTCTTTTAGGACTCTTGCCCCTCAACGGGCAACAGCACAACCAGTCGCCGAACATCCCTATGAAGGATGGTAGCTTGGATCTTCTCTCGCCCACTGGACTTCCTTACAGTTGCAGCTTTCACTATGGGAGCACTGTTGCTTGTCTCTCTAGGGACCCTGACATTAACATCCCTCACAACTCCTTTGCTGTCTGGATTTGTGCAAACAACCTTGCCCAGTCTGAACTGCCCCCTAGCATTTTGGTCACACAGCCAGACAATGTCCCCAACAGCAACATTCCTCTCTAGGGTGTGCCACTTGCTTCTCACAAAGAGAGTGGGACCACCCAGTTGGCTCCAGCTTCTCCAAAATTTGGTCACCTCAGCTTGCATTACTCTGAGCCTTTTGTAAGGATAACTTTCAAAATCAAAAGTCTTAACATCTCCACTTTGAGAAGCTCTTCCAAGCAGCAAGGAATTTGGAGTCACATACTGCATGCAGTCTTCATGGCTCTGTATCCTAGCATCAATCAGACGCTCATTCGTCAGGTTAGCCCGAAAGTGGACCCCTTCCCGAGACTCTGGAGTGCCCTCTTCACAACCTGCACAGTGGCTTCTATGGCACCATTTCTGTGCGGACAGTCAGCTGGGTGGATCTTCCATGCCCAAACAGTCCCATTACTCGCAGCAGTCTCCTCCAGGGCAACCTTGTTTTGGCTATCCAGAAATCCATAGAGCTCTTCCAGGAATGGCTTTGCACCTACAAAGTTGGTGCCAGGGTCCGACCAGACCTTCCTTGGATGCCCCTGGATTGATATGAACCTCTGATAGGCCATCAGGAATCTGTCAGTGGACACAGAGTTGGCCACTTCAGTGTGGATGGCTCTGCTGACCATGCAGCAGAAAACAACGCCCCAGACCTTTAGGGTAACCCTCTTCCTTACATCATCCCTGACTTGATAGGGACCTAAGAGGTCCACAGTCAAACTCAAAAGGGGCAGCAGGCTCTGTCCTCTCTAGAGGTAGGTCACCCATCACCTGTCGGCAGGTCCTTGCTCTAGCCTTTCTGCAAATTAGGCAGCCATCAACAACTCTGTGGACTACTCTCCGTTCTCTTACAACCCAGGCCTTCCTCCTCATCTTGAGTAAGGTTCCCGTCACTCTGTCAGGACCCTTACCATGAGACTCCCGTGCTAACAAAGTGGACACCCATGAGTCATTAGGCAAGAGAGGGACAGCAGCATGATCTTCTCTGAAACTCTGCACTCTTCCACCGCAAACAAGAAGTCCTGAACTCTGCTCTTTGTAGACCACAAGCCTGTCTGTCATCGTGCTGGAGAAGATGACACCCTCTTGTTCGGCAAGGAACACATCACGCAGAGCATTTTCCCTTTCTGCGACCGAGATTGCCCCAGTAGAAGGGACTCCCTCCCACTTTGGCTTTCACCAGGTCCAGCTTAGCCCAAGGAACTTTTTTGCTGCCCTCCATGTCCAGGCAATGGTCTTGAGCAGCATGCTAAGGTTGCTGAACCACTTGACATCTACCAGACCCCGGACCACTGACTTCACAGGTGGTTTTGGCTGCTCAATTTGGGACTCTTCAGTCCTTAACTGGTACTTGTCTAGTTGCCTGAGATCTTGTCAGTGCAGCGACAAATGCCTTCTTTTGCAACTTAGTAATCACTTCCCTGGCAGCAGCAGCAATTTCCTTTGCTGACTTCATTGGCCAGTCACTTATGAGCAACCTCAGGAACTTCGGACCATTCTGCCACTCTGAGTCTTTATCCAGGTCTATGAGCCCTCCTCCTCTTGTGATGAGGTCAGCTATGTTCTGCAGACCAGGGACCCACCACCAATCTTGGACTTGTGAATTACTTTGTATCTCACCAATTCGATTAGCAAAGAATGTTGATAGCCATAACTCTCCCTCTGGATTGCACCAAGGACCGTCTGGCTGTCGGCAAAATGAAACCACCTTCCTGCTTTAATTTGGCTGTGCATCTCAAAATATCTCCTCAGGCGGGAAGCAAACACTACCCCACACATCTCTGCCTTTACAGCATCACCCCTCTGATCCAAGGGGGTTAGCTTGGCTTTAGACTCCACCAATCTGATGACAGGGCTTTCAACAGAGGACCATCTCAGGTACATTACTGCTCCATAGGCATGCTCGCTTCCATCTGAAAAAGTTATTGCCCACGGCTCTCCAGCATGGCTTGAGGGAGTTAGAGCCCTGGCAAACATCACTTTGCCAAGCTGGACATACTCCTCGAACAGCTGAATGGCATCTTCCCTCAGCACATCTGAGAGGGCTGTGTCCCAGGTGTCTTTGGCAGGGCAAGTTTTGCTCTTGGCCTCCTGGAAGGCTCTGCGCACCAAAATGACTCCTTTCTGTTTTGCGGGAGTCACCAACCTGCCTGGATCATATAGTCCTGCCACCTGACTAAGTAGCTCCCTCCTTGACAGAGGATTTGGAGTCTGACCCCTAACCTGTTCATGACACAGATCCTGACCAAGCCTCATCTTTTTCTTTGTCTTGGAGAAATTAACTGAGGTCAAGACATGAAGCTTGTCCCTTTCAACAATGTAGCCAAGACCAAGCGCTTTGTTTTCATCACTGCCCATTTGGTTTGGAAGGACCATGATCCCAGCCTTGCCCTTTACTCTGTTATCTGGCTCATCATGAAACTTCTGCCTCCCACTTTGCCCAGAGAACACCTATGGTTTGAGCTGAAACCCTCCTGCACTCAGGATGCTCTCCACATTTGAGGTGAGGACTTTAAGATGGCTAAGGTCATTATGCGATGTAAGATGATCATCAACATAGCTGTCTTGCTGCAGCACCTGGTGCTCCTCTTCAAAGTGTAGGAACTGAGGAAGGTTGGCGGTCTCGCGTATTGCGAGCTGTGCAATACATCCCGCTGGCTTATCCCCGATGTTTACTATTGTGATGGCATATTCTCCTAGTTCCTCCTCTTCGGAGTCTCACCACAAGAATCTGTGCAAGTGTACCTCACGGTCTTCAAGCCAGACAGAATTGTACATATTTTTTATGTCACCCAAGGCAGCAACCACTCCACCTCGGAACCTCAGCAGGACAGCACGAATTGAATTAAGAACTTCTGGACCCTTCATCAACATGTTGTTCAGGCTCACACCTCTGAACTGTTGGCTGCTGTCCAGGCAAGCCTCACTGGGGTTGTGATTGAGTGGGGATTTGGAGCAATGAGGTGACTGACGTACCACACTGGTCCAGCCCAGTTGGTGATCATGTCCTTGGAAAACTTGATCGCAGCTCCCCTGGAGACCATGTCATACACTTGGGAGGCATAAGCAGCCTTCCACTCTGGCTCTTTAGCAAGCTGCCTTTCTGTTCTCAGAAACATGGCCTCAATGGCTTTTCTATTGTTTGGGAGTGAAGCTAGGTCCCCTAACCAGGGATACTTGGCACGCCAGTGTGGATCCTTACTGTGGCAGTCACTTTTGATGTATGTTAACCCCACTTTCACTACCTCAAGTTCCCGCTCCTCAGCAAGGGTCATCTCCTTACCACCTGACTGGCAGGTCCCGCAGAGGCAGCCCCCACACCTTGGCTCACAAGCAGCGCTGATGCTGTCCCATCTCCACCATTCCAGGAAGTCCCGACTGGTAGTGAGGGTGGTTGACTGCTGGATGCTGTGACAGATGTGACTGCTTGATGGCCGATGCTTTAAGACTTTGGTGGGGAGCTCCTCATACCTTGTGGCAGCTGTTCTCATTGACCTGGCAAAGTGTGTATTTGATGTGTGGGCTGACACAGCAAATGTTCTCAAACAGGTCAGGGTGAGCACCTCCAACTGTTTTCCCAAGAGGGCCATCCCAGAGCACAAGGTATCCAATGACTCAGATCCGCTGAGGTGCCAACTTACCCTCTCTATGACTAATCAGCAGGCTGATCTCCTGAGGTCTTGTGAGCTCATTTGCAGGGATATCAGGGAAGAACTTTTGTAGCTGCCTAGCAGTTACACCTTTGTGGATGTCTGCTATGTCATCAAGCCCATAGCAGAGCAACTGGTGGGACTGTAAGGCGTCCTTAGGAGTTTTGACTCTGATTTTCAACAGGTACCATTTTGTCTCCATGTGTACCTTCATTCCCCCGACCCCATAGACGATGAGCATAATCTCCTCACTTCTGAGGTTCAGCTTGCTCGACGCTTTGTGGGTTATGTAGTTTGTGTCAGATGCCAGATCAATCAGGGTCCCAACCTTCTGCCCAGCTTTAGCTGTAACTTCGAGGAGCATCATTATGACTGGAAGTTCCTGCAGACCACTCTCAATGAGGATGCTCGATGGATTTGCCACTGTACTAAGAGTCTTTGAAGCAGCGTTTGAGAACACATCTCTGCACTGTTTTGCAAGCTCTGGGGAGAGTTTACTTAAGAAGTCCTCCTGATTGTCAGTATAACTTCTCCTTCCTCCCCCAGGATAGTGTCCACTCCATTTCTGGCTGGCATTGTCTTTCACGTTGGCACTGGGGCACAGGTAGAAATGATGAGGGCTGCATCCATCCTTGTAGTCTGGATTCTTGCAAAGATAGGTGGGTTTACAGAATGCCTGGTCATCATGGACCTCAAGGCACCTCTCACATGCCCCTAGCTTCTTTACTGCTGCATTCCTCTCTGCTGATCTTAGGGTTTAGAACTGCTTACAGAAGTACAGCTTCCTCCGATGCTTCCCATCACCACAGAGAACACAACCTTCATGAGCCTCATTAGATTTAGTGGTTCTCGTCCTGGTGTATTGTATCTTGGCTCAAGTCTTGCTTCTCTCTTAGGCTCCTTGTCTTTTAGTTGCTTCAGCTGTTCATAAATGCTCCCTTGTTCCTTTAAAAATGCCAACAGACAGTCAAATCTATTGCTTGAGACCACAGCATTCTGGCAATCAGCCACGTAGACAAGCCATTCCTTCTTCAGGTGTTCTGGGAGTTTGCTTTCTATGGACTTTGTGACCAGTGGATTCCTAATTGCCCCCACCTCTCCCAGGTCACCCAAATCCTGCAATGCCTTCCCCACTGCTTGAATCAACTCTACTATTCTTCTTGGTTGGTGACTCTTTACAGCTGCATACCTGACAACCTGTATGCATCTTGCGTAGCTGCTACGAATTTTTACCTCATTGTATGACTGTACATTTTCACATAAAAAAGTACGCATATTGTCCGAAATCACATTTCAGTCATGTTCTCGCTGAAGTTGATACCGCTGATCTGTGAGAAAACTCAAAGCCAGAATGGAACGCTTTGCCCAATCCCCCCGCCCCTCTTCCAGAGCATGTGGCTCTGCCCTCTTCACCCCCTCCCCTTCCTCCTTCGCATCTCTGACTTGAGTGCAGCGGTGCAGCCAGGTGGTTAGAGTGAGTCGGGGATTGAAACGTCGGTTAGAGACGTCGTTTTTATATTTGTAACAGAAACGGTTGTGTTTCACGTGTACTCAAGAGCTTCCTAGCCGTTATTTTGTGCATTTACAACACCAACAGTACAGGCTAGTTCTTCATTTAACTTGGAAGCCATCACTTGAGGTTGCATATTCGATGCGGTAACCAAAGAAACCTGATTACAATTCCTCTCGCGCTCTCATTGAATCACTATGATAAGTACCACTTTATTGATGTGCTCAACAAAACGTAGCATGTTGTATATCTTAAGGGCAGTCAGTAACTTCTGTCAATGGTAGCCTAGAATGTTTGCAGATGATGTGAAGTCGAAAATTGGTCAGCCCTCTTATGAAAAAACCTGCATGGTACTGCAGTATCAAATGCTTTTTTATACAGTATTACTGCAGTAAATGCAATATTTCAAATGCAAATGCAATAGTTTGCACATGAAAAAGGCATACTACAAAATACTACAGTGTACTGTATAATGCAATATTTTTACTGTATAATGCAATGTACTTCCAACATGTTAAAAAATGCAAAAGTCTAAACCTATTGCATGGGAAATTTGTGCATACCATGTTTTGTGTTGAAAGTGCCTTTTTTACATACTGTATTAATTTAATGTGTTGTTATTTATTTTGAAAGAGTGGCTCTGGTTTAATTTCATTTCATTTGCACATGTATTTAATGTTTGTTGTGCTTTTCAAAATGGAAGGAAGTTCCCAAGAGCCATCAATAACAGTTTCCCAAAGTCTATCAATAGGAATGTTTTACAAAACTGGACTATGTTCCCAAGGTCAATCAATAAAACTGGATTGAAAGTGTGTTTTTGGTCTGCTGGTTGTGGTCTGTGGGGGCACATGCGCGCCGGGTTGGGGTGAGGTTGATGCGGGGGTACTCATGAAATTGTAAAATTGTACTCATAAAATTTTTTCAAGGTTGGCAGGTATGCAGCTGGCATCCTTTGCAGTTCTTCCACGATCTCAATGGCAATGGTTGTTTGGTTCCCATAATGGTTCTGAAGGACCCGGAAGATGTCTTCTGCATCATTGTAATTGGTGAGTCTACGGTCTCGGGTGATCTTTTCATCCAGGCTGTCCAGCAACTGGAACTTTTTCACCTCTTTTGAGCCCATTGGCTCACCTTGCTTTTGCAGGGCTTCCCAGTCCTCCCTCCACTTATGGAACTGTAGAACTTTGCGCAGGTGGAGCGTTTGACCATTGATTACTCTCACTTGGTCAAACGCATGCCACAGAGTCTCGTCTCACGACTGCTCCAATGGGAAATCCGTGAGGGATTCCCCGAGAGAGGGAGGAGGAGCCTGCTGCTCCTCACTCTGACGCGGAGATGACGTAGACAGCTCTGTGACAGCTGCTCACACCAAGGCCACTCTGGGACCTCCCCTGTTGAACTATGGCAAGACCCACTCTTCAATAAATGAGTCATTAACTCCCGAAATCCCGGCCAATCAGTCCCCAAAATTATCGAGTGGGTAAGGCAAGGATTAACCGCTGCCTTTACACTAAATTTCTCCCCTTGAAATAGAATGTGGACCGACACTAAAGGGTAGTTGTGAACATCCCCATGCATACACAACACCTTCACCAATTGTGCTCCCCCCAATGCCTCATCTTGCACCAGGCTTTGGTGGATTGAGGTCTGATTACAGCCAGAGTCGACCAAACCTGATACGTATCCCCTTGGACACTTACCGGTATGCGATACACTCCAGCCTGATCGAGGGTGGTTCCTGGCACGTTGGGGATCTGGACCACCGCACCCACCTCCATTACTGAGCATTGATGCTGGAGGTGCCCCGGCTCCCCGCAGTGCCAGCAAACCAGCCCGGGCTTTATCTCTGCACCGGCGCTCTGGGGCTCACTCACCTGAGGGGGGAGAGAGACAGACACATAAGCCGGAAACGGGAGGGCACCACGGGTGTGGCGGGCCGGCTGGGGTGGAACTGGTCCCCACCTCCGCGGTGGGGAAATAGGGTGAGGATGAGACACAGAAGGGGAGGGGAGGAGAGAGAGAGAGGAGATCTGCAATCCTGCTGTGGGAACAGCCGCCAAATTATCCTCCGCCAACTGAATGACCTGATCCAGTGACGCCGGGCAATGGCACTGGACCCACTCTGCTGTTCCTTCGGGAAGCCGGACGATGAACTGTTCCGGTGCCACCAGATCGATAATTCCCTCAGTGTTGCAGTTGTCAGCCCTCGGCCACCGCCGACAGGCATCCCGAAGTTGCTGGCCAAACGCGAATGGCCGGCCGACCTCCTCTAGGCGTAGAGCGCAAAAGCGCTGCTGTTGTTGTTCGGGGGTGCGCCCACATGCTGGAGGACAGCCCGGCGCAGGTCTGCGTAGACCTTCCGGCTATCGGTGGGGAGCTGTAGCGCGGCCAGCTGCACCTCGCCCGTTAGTAGGGGGAGGAGGCGCGCCGCGCGTTGTTCCACTGGCCAGCCCCAGGCCTCTGCTGCCTGTTCGAATAGTGTGAGGAAGGCCTCGGGGTCATCGTGCGGGCCCATCTTCATTAGGGTGAGGTGGGGTGGGCCCGCGGTGGTGGAGGTGTTGGACCCTGCCAATGCGAGGAGGTGCCGGAACGCCTGATGATCTTCCTGTTGTGCCAGCACCAGGGCCTCGAACCGTTGTTCTTGCTCCTTTCGGAGGGTGACCAGTGCCTGGTCTATGAGCTCTTGGCTCGACATGTCCTATGAGCTCATCTATGAGCTCTTGGCTCGACATGTCCTCAAGGGTCCTTGATAAACTGTTGGCCAGACAAGTAAACGCTTTCTTTGCCATGGTCCTCTCCATTTTTAGGTGCTCAGCAGGGTTCAGGGCAGGGTCTGTCATTTCTCGCTCTTCTGCTTTGTTCCCCAGTTTCTCCATGGGTTACACTTATCCGCTTCTCTCAGTATACTGGCCTCTGGTTGTCAAGGATTGCTGCTTTTGGACTGCAAATTTTCAGTCTCCAGTTCCTGGACTCCCGTTTTTTTACTGTCAAGTTGTTTGAGTTTTTTTGATATTTCCCCAACTTGAAAGGGACTCTGATATTTGCTGGAAGTTTGGGTAACTGGATTCCACTCAGAATAAGTTCCACGCACGAACAGTTTTCCTTTTCTTTATCCTTTTTCTTTCTTTATTTTCAAAGAGAGCACACTGTTGCAGTACCAGCGGTACTTTGTGAAATATTCAGCAGGTAAAAAAAAAACTTTCAGATAAAAATAACGGAACAGAGAAGATGCAAAGATAATTAATCTTATCAAAATATTCAAATACACAGGCCAAAGTAATGAGTAATTTAAGATGTGCAAACATGCAGGGCAATGGACATATTCCAAATGTACAAATGCACAGGTAATTTGATCATACACAAACTTATACACAAGTTGCAATACAAAATAACAATAGAAAACAACATGCATTCTAAATCACACCGAAAATCTACCATACAATACACAAACAAAGAAAAAGCATCACACCGTACTATACAGACATGCAACATTAAATGAATGATGCCAAATTACTGCAATTCATCATCTTCTTCCATAACGCCTTAAACCTCACATCATTAGTTAGCACTCAATCATTCACAACTTCCCGGTTAACAACAATCACTCACCGCTATGGCTTACTACTATCGCTTAACACATCATACAAACAATTCACACACAGCATAACAGAACCACAACAGCACCAATTGCCAGGATTTCAAAAGCAATAAAAAGATGAGAAAACTCTCTCTCTTACCGGCTGCCTCTCCAACTTTCTCAGACATTCTTAGCATGCTACTCAGACCCACGTTCATTCACAAATACTAGCGTTCGGTGTGCCACCATTTAAACTCATTTCCTTCCTGGCAAACCTGAACCTGCGTCACCGCGTGTGACGTCATGCAAAAGGAACATTCACTTTTCGGTCTCCCAAACAAGATACATACACGTACGTACACATGCAGACATATAGACACACATACTCAACTTAACCACAGCTTGACTTGACACACTTAGTGAGAATGTGGACTGATTCCCCCCCCAAACCTGTGCTCACAGATCTATCCTACATTACTGCAGACAACACAGACTTGAAAAGATGAGAGGCACTGAACACACATGAAAAGACATTTGCACAGCATGATCCAAAAAAGTACATGTTCTGGGGCAATCTGTATAACACCAAGCAGCAAAGCATAAAGATTGTCATCAAGGATTATCATAACTAAGTAGAAATGTCAAATCCTCTAAGGATTACCACCCGCTGCTTTTGTATCTCTGGTTCTTTTTCATTGTACTTGAGAAAATTAAGCATTTTCTGGCTGCAGGCTCAGGCTTTTCTGCAGTACTGTATCTGACAGACTGAGCTCTTGAAGAAATACTTTCATAAGGCAGGGCAAGATATATAGGACAGGATAAATTTCAATATCTCTTGGAATTTTATGAAAGTTTGAAATGTTGAAAACTGGCTTGTTTAAAATATTCATGTTGTTCACATAATGCTCTTGGATGGTGTATGAAATTTCAAAGCCAATGCATCTGTGCATTGCTGTGGTGGAATAATTATTATATTATTGTTTGCACCTTGCACACTTGATAAATACAGAAACACTTCCTGTTTACTACATGAACCCCTTTTTTTCTATGATTTAGTCAAATTAAAGGACAGAACTCAATTTGGTAGAAAGAGAGAGAGAGAGAGAGAGAGAGCGTGTCTGTGCGCATGCATATAGATGGCTGAAGATGGTTGTCATAGGTATTAAAATAGAAATGCTCGACCGATGGAGCAGACATGGTGAACAAAGGCAGTACAGCCTCTCTATTGCTCTTTTCACCTCTTGAGATCTCTGATTGGCTTCAATCATACACTGATTGGGAGGCACAATCAGAGTGGGCTTTGTCTAAAGACACAGAAAAGGGTCAGGTTTGTGCAATTTTACTCATTTTATTTTTTCAGTACAGTTATTACTATGATTTCCACATGGAGGTTTGTCATTGTTATTTAAATAAACATCCAGTGATTTGGGCAAGCATATCCAGTATACCTGTGGTGGCCTGGGAAAAGCGTTCATGTGGTGAAATTTTGTGCTGACATTTCTTGCTATATTAAGTTCTGAAAAACTTAACTGTTTTCCAGAAATAAAATGTGTTTCTCTTTTGCAAATACAGATGAAAAAGAAAAAAAGAAAGTCAACACAACACTGTTAAAATTGCAGGGTTTTATGATGTAAAATAAATAAAAAAAAACAGCACTTGATAAATTATGTCAGATCTTTTTCAACTTTTATGATATAGCACCCAACAAAATTCAAGTGAAAAACAAGCAGAAATGTTTTAGGAAGACCTAATCATTTCTCAAACCTGTGGAATAACTTGAAGATGGCTGTGCCCAATTTATATAATCATTTAACCACCAAAAGAATTATGGTTGATTGGCAGGGTCCTTCTTTATTAAATTAATTTGATCTATTACTACCATTTATACCTGGGAAAAGGGAGCCTTATTTTAAAGTGTAAAAAACATCACTATTTAATAATGAGTCATTAATATTCACACTGAAAATGTAAACTATTCATTCATTCATTCATTCATTATATATAATTTAATTTTATTTTTTCATGTCCTTCATGGCAATTGCAGATAGTTTTTTGGACTCCAGTATATTCAAGCAATGAGGGACACAGCACCACTGCATGTTGAGAAGACATGGCTTGGCCCTGGATATACGGTCATTACATCATGTCTTAACAAGTGGATAGGGGGGAAAAAGCAATAAAGAACAGCACTTATTTTCTTCCCCTCCTAGAACTGCCACCTTATTGTGGTGGAGGGGTTTGTGCGCTTGAATGATCCTAGGAGCTATGTTGTCGGGGGCATTATGCCCCTGTCAGGGTTTCCCAAGGCAGACAGGTCCTAGGTGACAGGCCAGACCAAGAGCAGTTCACCAAAACCCTTATGAAGAAACCATCGAGGACCGTGACATCGCCTGGTATGGTGCAGCCGGGGCCCCACCCTGGAGCCAGGCCTGGGGTTGAGGCTCATATGCGAGCGTTTGGTGGCCGGGCCTTTGCCCATGGGGCCTGGCCGGGCTTAGCCCGAAGAGGTGACGTGGGCCTGACCTCCTGTGGGTTCACCACCCACAGAGGTAGCAGTAGGGGACTGGTGCAGTGTGGATTGGGTGGCAGTCAAAGGCAGGGGCCTCGATGACCTGATCCCCGGATACAGCGGCTAGCTGTTGGGACATGGAATGTCACTTTGCTGGGGGGGAAAGAGCCTGAGCTTGTGCGGGAGGTTGAGAGGTACCGGCTAGAGATAGTGGGGCTCACCTCCACGCACAGCTTGGGCTCTGGAACCCAGCTCCTCGAGAGGGGCTGGACTCTGCACTTCTCTGGAGTCACCCATGGTGAGCGGCAGCGGGCTGGTGTGGGCTTGCTTATAGCTCCCCAGCTCAGCCGCCATGTGTTGGAGTTTACCCCAGTGAATGAGAGGGTCGCCTCTCTGAACCTTCAGATTGGGGAGAGGGCTCTTGCTGTTGTTTGTGCCTACGGGCCGAATAGCAGTATAGAGTATCCGGCCTTCTTGGAGTCCCTGGGAGAGGTACTGAGGGGTGCTCAGACTGGGGACTCCTTTGTGCTACTGGGGGACTTCAATGCTCATGTGGGCGATGACAGTGACACCTGGAGGGGCGTGGTTGAGAGGAACGGCCTCCCCAATCTGAACCCGAGTAGTGTTTTGTTATTGGACTTCTGTGCTAGTCACGGTTTGTCCATAACAAACACCATGTTCGAGCATAGGGATGTTCATAAGGGCACATGGCACCAGGACACCTTAGATTGGAGGTTGATGATAGACTTTGTTGTCGTTTCATCTGATCTCTGGCCCTATGTCTTGGACACTCGGGTGAAGAGAGGGGCTGAGCTGTCAACTGATCACCACCTGGTGGTGAGTTGGATCCACTGGCGGAGGAGGAAGCTGGACAGACCTGGCAGGCCCAAACGTATGGTGAGGGTCTGCTGGGAATGTCTGGCCAAGCACTCTGTTGGGGAGGTCTTTAACTCCCACCTCCAGGATAGCTTTTCCCAGCTTCTGAGGGAGGCAGGGGACATTGAGTCTGAGTGGACCATGTTCTCTACCTCCATTGTGGATGCAGCTGTTTGGAGCTGTGGCCGCAAGGTCTCCGGTGCCTGTTGTGGCGGCAATCCCCAAACCCGGTGGTGGACACCAGAAGTAAGGGATGCTGTCAAGCTGAAAAAGGAGTCCTATCGGGCCATGTTGACCTCCGGGACTCCTGAGGCAGCTGACAGGTATCGGCAGGCCAGGCGTGCTGCAGCTCGGGCAGTTGCGGAGGCAAAAACTCAGAACTGGGAGGAGTTCGGGGAGGCCATGGAGAAGGACTATCGGTTGGCCTCGAAGAAATTCTGGCAAACTGTCCGGCGCCTCAGGAGGGGGAAGCAGTACTCTGCCAACACTGTTTACAGTGCGGGTGGGGAGCTGTTGACCTCGACTGGGGACATTGTCGGGCGGTGGAAGGAATACTTTGAGGATCTCCTCAATCCCACTGTCATGTCTTCCATTGAGGAGACTGAGGCTGATGACTCAGAGATGGACTCGTCCATTACCCAAGCCGAAGTCACGGAGGTGGTTTGCAAGCTCCTCGGTGGCAAGGCACCGGGGGTGGATGAGATCCACCCTGAGTATCTTAAGTCTCTGGGTGTTGTGGGGCTGTCTTGGTTGACATGCCTCTGCAACATCGCGTGGCGGTCGGGGACAGTGCCTCTGGAGTGGCAGACTGGGGTGGTGGTCCCTCTTTTTAAGAAAGGGGACCGGAGAGTGTGCTCCAATTACAGGGGAATCACACTTCTCAGCCTCCTGGGGAAGGTTTACTCCAGGGTACTGGAGAGGAGAATTCGACCAATAGTCGAACCTCAGATACAGGAGGAACAATGCAGTTTTTGTCCTGGTCACAGAACACTGGACCAGCTCTATACCCTTCATAGGGTGTTTGAGGGTTCATGGGAGTTTGCCCAACCAGTCCACATGTGCTTTGTGGATCTGCAGAAGGCATTTGACCGTGTCCCTCGTGGTATTCTGTGGGGGGTGCTTTGGGAGTATGGGGTTCGGGGCTCTTTGCTAAGGGCTGTCCGGTCCCTGTATGAACGGAGCAGGAGTCTGGTTCGCATTGCCGTCAGTAAGTCAGACCTGTTCCCAGTGCATGTTGGACTCCGTCAGGGCTGACCTTTGTCACCGGTTCTGTTCATAATTTTTATGGACAGAATTTCTAGGCGCAGCCAGGGGCTGGAAGGAATCCTGTTTGGGAACCACAGGATTTCATCTCTGCATTTTGCGGATGATGATGTCCTGTTGGCTTCTTCAAACCAGGACCTTCAGCATGCACTGGGGCGGTTTGCAGTCGAGTGTGAAGTGGCTGGGATGAGAATCAGCACCTCCAAGTCCGAGGCCATGGTTCTCGACCGGAAAAGGGTGGCTTGCCCTCTCCAGATTGGTGGAGAAGTCCCGCCGCAAGTGGAAGAGTTTAAGTCTCTTGGGATCTTGTTCACAAGTGAGGGAAGGATGGAGCGTGAGATCGACAGGCGGATCGGTGCAGCCTCTGCAGTGATGCGGTCACTTTACCAGTCCGTCGTGGTGAAGAAGGAGCTGAGCCAAAAGGCGAAGCTCTCAATTTACCGATCGATCTACATTCCGACTCTCACCTATGGTCATGAGCTTTGGGTAATGACTGAAAGAACAAGATTGCGGATACAAGCGGCCGAAATGAGTTTCCTTCGCAGGGTGGCTGGGCGCTCCCTTAGAGATAGGGTGAGAAGCACAGTCACTCGGGAGGAGCTCGGAGTAGAGCCGCTGCTCCTCCACATCAAGAGGAATCAGCTGAGGTGGCTCAGGCATCTTTTTCGGATGCCTCCTGGACACCTCCCTGGGGAGGTGTTCCAGGCATGTCCCCCCGGGAGGAGGCCCCGGGGAAGACCCACAACATGCTGGAGGGACTATGTCTCTCAGCTGGCCTGGGAACACCTCGGTGTTCTTCCTGAGGAGCTGGCCGAGGTGTCTGGGGAAAGGGAAGTTTGGGCTTCCATGCTTGGACTGCTGCCTCCGCGACCTGGTCCCAGATAAAGTGGAAGAAGATGAGACGAGACTTATTTTCTTATCTTTTATTTTTTATTTCAGATTTGTATGTCATAGAAGAGTTGTCTGTTATCCTTGGTACAGGTCTGCACTCCCCAAGTACCCTTCTAGTTTTAAACATGAAAACCTGCAATTTTAACAAGGGTGTGTAGACCTTTCATATCCACTGTATATCAATCACAAGTCAATTTATTTAATTTTTAAATTTGGCTATCCACAAAAATAAGAATAAATTGCATTAACACCACTAACACCATTGCATTGAAAGACACCAACACATTCATTGTCTAAAAGCACCTTGTGTTAATTTGTACTATAATTTGCAATTGCAAAAACAAACAAAAAAGGTAATCAATTTGATCAAAAGTAACACTCATCTCCTGAGGCAAATGCCAGTCATGTCATTTGATGAACATCAGTCTTCCCATCTTTTTTTTTTTTTTTCCCTGACTGACATTTGTGTTGAAATAATCACTCAGTACGTTTACATGCACATCCAAATCGAGCTACTGTCGGTAATCAAGCTAAGGGTCCCAGCAGGGGTGCCAGAGAAATCCAATCCTACATGCACACAAGGAAATCGAGCTATTGTGTGAGGTACATTGTGCACCCGAGCCACAGGTGGCACTACACGCCCCATCGTGTTGGTACACTTCCGGTTGTCATCATGAAGAAGAGCTATTCAAGAGTATAAACAAAGTTATCGCAGTGTTGCCAGATACTGCTGACGTTTTCCGGCCCAAAACATGTTCAAATCCGCCAAAATGCACTTAAAACCTCCCAATCTGGCAACACTGGCAGTTCCGTGCTCAAGCTGTTAGGCTTGCTCTAATAGACTGTATGGCTACAAACTGTCCTTCACAGACCACTGTTTTGTAAGACAACTTATTTTGCACAATTGTATATTTTTCTAAAGTCCACTTTTTGCTTACAAAAATATTTTTTTTGCTTACAATTTAACTTATGTCTTAATAAACACACAAAAAAGTTCAATTGTTTTGTTTTTATTGACATTCTTCAGATGTTGGACATATATACACACACACAAATACAGTGACTTGTTTATGTACACAATTCACAGCTATGCAACAGCTGTACACATGTATTTAGTGATACAGTAAGTGAGCTAAATTTTAACAGTGCAAACAATGCCACAAAAAGAAAAGATTCATGCCATTGTCATGATTCGTTGTCATGCCGACCGAGGCTGTTGTGTTTCCCGCTTGTGGTCTCGTCACTCGTCACTTCCGGAAGGGGCAGTGCTGAAGTAAGTAGCTCGAATACGTAGCTCAATAGGGTTTACATGCACTAAGTAGCTTGGCAGAAACCACATAATCTAGGTCGTGTAGCTCGATTCCAAGAAATCAAGTTCGGTTCAATTTCAGACGAATTAAGGTGTATACATGGCATTTTGAACTTCGATTTCAGTCGAGCAACAGCAGAAATTCGATTCTCTCTATGTGCATGTAAACGCACTGACTGATTTAAAGTCAGCAAGTTCTGTTCTGTTTGCTAAATTTCTCATTTCACTGATTAGCATTCAGACATTACAAATTTGCTTCCTGCCATCTCTATAGTGTAAGTGTTGGCACATGTGCATATTTATACCATTTACAAATTGAATCTCTAAAGCTACAGCATGTCTGTTTTGCTATGGCAGGTAACAAACAAAGCATGACCTCCAGTGTGTCAGAAAAACAGTCTTAGCCAGCAAGCAAAGACTGGCAGAATAACTGTTTTACAGTCATGTTTGTTCAACTAGCTTCATATTTACCAAATGTGATCTCTTCAGATGAATAACATAGTTAAGGTTAGAAAGTGAATAAAACCCTTTCAACATCATCTTTGGTCAAACATATTCATTCATACATCTTCAGTAATTGTCCAGTTAGAGATGTAGCTCCGGAACGATCTGGCGTAAACCAGAGAACCCAGACAAACACATGGACAACATGCATAACTCTGCACTGACTGTATCCTGAACTCAAGACTGAAACAGGGACCCTGGAACTGTGAGGTGGCAATGCTCTACACTGAACCACCATCTCATCTCATCTCATTATCTCTAGCTGCTTTATCCTGTTCTACAGGGTCGCAGGCAAGCTGGAGCCTATCCCAGCTGACTATGGGCAAAAGGCGGGGTACACCCTGGACAAGTCGCAAGGTCATCACAGGGCTGACACATAGACACAGACAGCCATTCACACTCACGGTCAATTTAGAGTCACCAGTTAACCTAACCTGCATGTCTTTGGACTGTGGGGGAAACCAGAGCACCCGGAGGAAACCCACGCAGACAACATGCAAACTCTGCACAGAAAGGCCCTCGCTGGCCACGGGGCTCGAACCCGGACCTTCTTGCTGTGAGGCGACAGCGCTAACCACTACACCACCGTGCTGTCCCTGAACCACCATGAGACTTGAAAACATTTGTTTTCTGAAAGTGTTATAAAATTGTAACCACCCCTGTTGTCCAATGTAGTGGAAGGAGAAATATGCAAATTGACAGCACATTGTGTGACAGTGACATCTCAAATGTGCCTTAGGATAAAGTGAATGAGAAACCAAAGATCAAACTCTTCACCATGAATGCACCTGTAATTCTGAACCAGTCTATGGGTCAAAGAGCTGACCAGAAGGGTGCTGGCTATCTTTAGTGCTTCAGGGCTTCTTGAAGATGAGGAGGGCTGAGAACACCAGCATGGCATTGTCAGCCTCCATTCAGTAAATATGATGGCACTGAAATGAGTTATAAGAGAATCAAAGAGAGACGTAAAGAAATAGAAAAAAAAACTAATATTGATAGATATGGAAACATTAATACAACAAACATTTTAGAGGTTACGTCTTGTAGATGATTTATAATGGGAGGGTCTCAATTTCACTGGCACTGCCTTATATGCTGTTCACAAGAAGTGCATGAAAACAAATATGGGCATATGTGCTCTTCAATTTAAAACATGCACAATCAAATCCCAAATGCCAGCATGTAGGTTTTTTTTTTTCTATTTACTGAATTATTTATTTATTTATTTTTACACTGAACAATGGTGTTCAACCTGTTTGCTTGTGTGTGTTTTTTTTTTTTTCTGGGTTTAATGAATTATATACTCATTTATTTTTACTTTGAACAACACAGTTCATCCTCATGATTATCACAATGTATGAGATATAGACATAATAGGTTAGCTCCTTGTTTATGATATCTACGATTCACAGCCATTCTAAATGAGAACTACAATGCTTTCCATTTAATGACATATCTCTTGTTCCATGGCCTATATTACCACACTGAGTTACAGCTTAATTGGCAGATGGAAATCAGTGACTGCTTGCTGTACATTGGACCCACACGTGTGAATCTGTATGCGTGTATGTACAGTGGTGCTTGAAAGTTTGTGAACCCTTTAGAATTTTCTATATTTCTTCATGAACATGACCTAAAACATCATCAGATTTTCACACAAGTCCTAAATGTAGATAAAGAGAACCCAGTTAAACAAATTAGACAAAAATATTATACTTGGTCATTTATTTATTGAGGAAAATGATCCAATATTACATATCTGTGAGTGGCAAAAGTATGTGAACCCCTAGGATTAGCAGATAATTTGAAGGTGAAATTAGAGTCAGGTGTTTTCAATCAATGGGATGACAATCAGGTGTGAGTGGGCACCCTGTTTTATTTAAAGAAGAGGGATCTATCAAAGTCTGATCTTCACAACACATGTTTGTGGAAGTGTATAATGGCACGAACAAAGGAGATTTCTGAGGACCTCAGAAAAAGCGTTGTTGATGCTCATCAGGCTGGAAAAGGTTACAAAACCATCTCTAAAGAGTTTGGACTCCACCAATCCACAGTCAGACAGATTGTGTACAAATGGAGGAAATTCAAGACCATTGTTACCTTCCCCAGGAGTGGTCGACCAACAAAGATCACTCCAAGAGCAAGGCGTGTAATAGTCGGCAAGGTCACAAAGGACCCCAGGATAACTTCTAAGCAACTGAAAGCCTCTCTCACATTGGCTAATGTGAATGTTCATGAGTCCAGCATCAGGAGAACACTGAGCAACAATGGTGTGCATGGCAGGGTTGCAAGGAGAAAGCCACTGCTCTCCAAAAAGAACCTTGCTGCTCGTCTGCAGTTTGCTAAAGATCACGTGGACAAGCCAGAAGGCTATTGGAAAAATGCTTTGTGGACAGATGAGACCAAAATAGAACTTTTTGGTTTAAATGAGAAGCGTTATGTTTGGAGAAAGGAAAACACTGCATTCCAGCATAAGAACCTTATCCCATCTGTGAAACATGCTGGTGGTAGTATCATGGTTTGGGCCTGTTTTGCTGCATCTTGGCCAGGAAAGCTTGCCATCATTGATGGAACAATGAATTCTGAATTATACCAGCGAATTCTAAAGGAAAATGTCAGGACATCTGTCCATGAACTGAATCTCAAGAGAAGGTGGGTCATGCAGCAAGACAACAACCCTAAGCACACAAGTCGTTCTACCAAAGAATGGTTAAAGAAGAATAAAGTTAATGTTTTGGAATGGCCAAGTCAAAGTCCTGACCTTAATCCAGTCGAAATGTTGTGGAAGGACCTGAAGCGAGCAGTTCATGTGAGGAAACCCACCAACATCCCAGAGTTGAAGCTGTTGTGTACAGAGGAATGGGCTAAAATTCTTCCCAGCTGGTGTGCAGGACTGATCAACAGTTACCGGAAATGTTTAGTTGCAGTTATTGCTGCACAAGGGGATCACACCAGATACTGAAAGCAAAGGTTCACATACTTTTGCCACTCACAGATACAGTATGTAATATTGGATCATTTTCCTCAATAAATAAATGACCAAGTATACTATTTTTTCTCATTTGTTTAACTGGGTTCTCTTTATCTACTTTTAGGACTTGTGTGAAAATCTGATGATGTTTTAGGTCATATTTATGCAGAAATATAGAAAATTCTAAAGGGTTCACAAATTTTCAAGCATCACTGTATGTTCTTGAAGGAATTGTAGAGGACTTGTGGACAGATTTAAGCAAAATAAAATAGGGTTGTTTAACTAATCAGGAGCCGCACACAGTTCTCTGTGTCAAGCTTAATTATCTAGAAAATACCTGCAAGGGCTCCAAGGCATATCTGAGATATGCAACAAATGCATATGGATAAAAAATATATATATACCAAAACCCATTGTTAAAATTAAAAATGTTCTTAAAAATGTTCTACTGTATATATACAATTTTATGTAAAATAAAGCTAACCAATTATAATATTTTGACCATGAGTTGGCCTAGTGGTTAGTATGTCCACCTCTTGACCTGGAGATTGTGAGTTCTACTCACGGTCAGGTCATACCAAAGACCATCATAAAAATGGTACCTACTACCATCTGGCAAGGCACGCTGCATTACAGTTGTGAGTAGGGAAGTGAAACTCTCACGGTTACCAGAGGACTAGCCGCCCACTGTAATCCTAGCTGTATAGGCAAGAGGCCGAGGGCTATGAAAATGGAGATCGGTGCTGCACCCATGCACTTTTGCTCTCCTATGATGAACTAAATTTCACTGTACATTTGTGCAGTGACAATAAAGGCATTCTTCTTCGAAAGAGTTGGTTAGTATTGGGAAAGAGACAGCCTGGGAAGACCAGACTCTGGCACGAGAGAGACTTTGAATTATAATATTTTAAACACATTGTGAAAACATACATGCTTAATATCTTATGTCAGCTTTTCTTTGCCAATTTCTCCCTCCTTATACTCTCCTGGACTTCCTCATTCCACCACCAAGTCTTCTTGTCTTCCCTTCTTTGTCCTGATGTCACTCCCAGCACCTTTCTAGCTGTCTCGTTCACCACTTCTGCCATAATTTTCTAATCGTTGAATATCTCTTCACCCAATGTCTCTTACTATATCCCTAAATTCTGACTTACAGTCTTCCTTATTCAACTTCCACCAACTGATTTTTGGTCTAGCTTTCTCATTCTTCCTCTTTTTTACCCCAAGGTCATCCTCCCAACAACCATTCAATGCTGCTTAGCTACACTCTCCCCTGCTATCACTTTGCAGTCTCCAATCTCCTTCGCATTGCATCTCCAACATAAAATATAGTCCACCTGAGAACACCTTCCTCCACTCTTATGTTACTCTTTGCTCTTCTTTATTCTTAAAGTATGTATCCACCACAACCATTTCCACCCTCTTTGTGAAATGCACCATCATCTGCCCTTCCACATTTATCTGCTTCATGCCATACCTACCAATCACCTCCTCATCACTCCTGTTCTCTTTTTCAACATGCCCATTAAGATCTGCTCCAATCACCACTTTACTTTTGTGGTATACTTTCAATCACTTAATCCAACTCATTCCAGAATTCTTCTCTCTCTTCCATCCTCACACCCCATTTGAGGGGCTAATGGGTACAGGTACAGGTCTGCTGACAATGTTCATCATCACCCTTTCAATTTCTAGCTTCACACTCATCACTGTCTTTACTTCCAACACACTCTTAGCATACTGTTCATTCAGGATTACCCCTACACCATTTCTCCTCCCATCCACACCATGATAAAAAAGCTTGAAACCACCTCCAATGTTCCTGGCCTTACTTCCTTTGCACTTTGTTTCTTGTACACACATGTCATTATTTATCTTCTCCATTATAATCAGCCATTTTTCTTCCTTTCCCAGTCATAGTGCCAACATTTAAAGTTCCAAGTTTCAATTCCTTTCTCCTGCTTTTTCTACTTTTACATTTCTTCCAAATTTGTTTTCCACCTTGCTTTCTCCTCCTTTTCCCTTCAGTAGCATAGTTTCCCTGGGTTCCAGTGGTGGTTGTTAATCTGGGCCTGTATGAAGGTCCTCTTCATCATCCACATAGCTGACTTGGCATGAATTTTACACTGGATGCTCTTCCTGATACAACCGTCCCCATTTATCCAGGCTTGGGACCAGCACTAAGAATGCACTGGCTTGTGCACCTCAGTGTCTGGATTTTACATCCCGCAGGCTCACTCCACTAAAAGGGAAGAAAATAAAACCTACCTGTTTCCACTTCACACCTCTTGTCAGTGTGCCTGTGTCACTCCTTAGTACTAGGGGGTGTTACGCTATGTAACCATTTATGGATAACACATGATGCTGATCATATGTTCTCACTGATTTCAGAAAATTAAATTGCATTGTTTCAGTAGAAAGAAAGCATAAGTTACAAAGGTAACTATGGATCTGTGAGACCGAGGGATGACTGTCACTACGGTCTAAAAAAGGAATGATCACCTTCGTTCTGCCTATCACCGAGACCATATGTCAACAAAGTCATGTCCATGACCTCCAGAAGCAGAATGACTTGTGTTATAAATGGCAGAGATTGCTCCTGGTTCAGTCTCCTACCTTGAGCACCTCAGGATGGTCCGAGCGACAAGGATAGTGATGGTCATCCCTCGGTCTCACGGATCCATATTTACCTTCATAACTTACGATCTGTTTCGACCTTGCTCTGACCATCACTACGGTCTAAAAAAGGGATGACACATACCAAAAGAGTCACAAGGAACCCAGAATTAATCATTAGAACCTCGTTTGGTCATGGACATGAGGGCGGCCTCGCCGACCGGAGCTGGGCGAGTTATGTCCATCCTGTAAAATCTGGTAAAAGTGCATGGCGTAGCCCATGAAGCCGCTGCACAGATATCGCCTGCTGTCACACCCCTAAGGGCAGCCCAAGACGTAGCTACACTTCTGGTAGAGTAAGCCCTCATACCTGAAGGGACTGGTATCCCCTGAGCCCTGTAAGCATGGGAAATAACCTCCACCAGCCAATGAGACAGCCTCTGTTTGGAAAGCGGCAGCCCGTGCTTCGCCGCCCCATAACAGACAAAAAGTTGAGAGTGCGTTCTCCTCAAGGACTGTGTACAGGCCAAATAAGCCCTCAAGGCCATGACTGGGCACAAAGTGAGCAACTTGTTGTCCTGCTCTGCCTGCAAGGCAGAGGAAGGCTGGAATTGGGACACCTCCAGAACCTGGTTGATGGACTGCTGATTAAAACCTTTGGCAGAAAAGCTGGATTTGGCCAAAGTGACATGCCAGTGCCTCCTGCCTGCCACCTTAGACAGTCGTTGCTAATGGAGAGAGCACACAGCTCTCTGACCCGCTTTGCTGAACAGAGTGCCAAGAGAAAAGCAGTCTTAAGGGACAAAGATCGCAAATCTGCATCTGAAATAGGCTCATACGGACCTTCAGTGAGCAATGTTAAGACTGTGGGCAGATCCCAGCTCGGCACCCGCAAGGTGCAACCTGGACGCAACCGGCGGGCTCCTTTCAAGAACTGGCCAATCAAAGGATGCCTACCCAGGGGTCTGTTGTCTGCACCCTGGTGAAAGGCTGAAATGGTCGAAGCATAGACCTTTATTGTACTGACTGCCTTGCCTTGATCCAAATGGGACTGCACGAAGCATAAAACATGTGGCACAGGGCAAGCTGCTGGCTCAAGACCCATGCTGGCACACCAATCTGAAAAGATCTTCCATCTGAGTGCATAGCAAGCTCTAGTAGATGGAGCCCTGGCATTATTGAGTGTCTCTTGAACAGACCCATCTAACCGCTCAGTGATGGACTCTGCAGGGGCCAAACCCATAGACATAGGGCACCTGGGTTCAGATACCAGATCTGCCCGTCTGCCTGTGACAGAAGATCCGCTCTGCATGGTAACTGCCATGGCTGCCCCGTGAGGGAGTACCATTCCGGTCAGTGTGTTGTCTCTGCTGATGCAAAGAGATCCACTTGTGCAACACTGTACCGCATCCAGATCTGGCTGATGACATCCGTGTTCAGTCTCCATTCTCCCAGGAGTGGCCCCGTCCTGGAGAGAATGTCGGCCGCTCTGTTCTCCACACTCAGGATGTGCACTGCCCTCCGTGAAGAGAGTCATGGCCATGCCCATGTCAGCAACTCCTCTGCCACCTGGAGGCACTGCCGGGACCTCGTGCCCCCTTGGTGATTCACATGATACACTGCCGGGGTGCTGTCTGTTCTCACAAGAACATGTTAGTATTGCAACACCAGAATGTTGGAATTACTGTTGCTGCTGCCGTAGCCATCAAACCCAGCAGCTTCTGGACTCTGAGCCGTAACAAGACTGCCTGAGCAGAAATACTTCAGCATTTCGATCAAGCTATCCACTCTCCATGGAGTGAGAGACGCAGTAATGTCAACTGAGTCGAGGAAGATGCCAAGGAATTCCACCTGTTGGTGGGGTTGCAGGTTGCTCTTCTTGTGGTTGACAGTGAAGCCCAAGGATTGGATGTGGGCCAGAACTGTGTCTGTGTCGCGCACTACCTGCTCTCGGGAGGGGGCGCAGATGAGCCAATCGTCCAGGTAGGGTAGGATTTTCACACCTCAAGCCTGGAGGGGGGACAGTGCGGCTGACACCACATGAGTAAAAACCCTTGTGACCAGGGAAAGGCCAAAAGGAAGGACCTGGAACTGGAACACCCTGCCCTGGAAGGCAAAGCGCAGGAAGGGCCTGTGTTCTGGGCAGATTGGGACATGGAAATATGTGTCCTTTAGTTCCAGATATGTGAACTACTCCCCCTGCCAGATGAACTGCATCACCACTCTTGTGTGGACCATCTTGAAAGGCAGCACCTTGAGATATCGGTTCAAGGGCCTGAGGTTGAGAACAGGCTGATGACTGCTGTCATTTTTGGAAACAATAAAATACTTGGAGTAGAACCCAGTGAGCTGTGCGCTGGGTGGTACTTCTGAGATGGCCCCTTTTAGAAGTAACTCTTGAACCTCCTTGATGAGTATGGACATCAAAGCCGGGTCTTTTACGGAGGCTACCCTGACCCCTGAAAAAGTAGAGAGTCACCGTCGAAATTGCAGTAGGTAGCTGCGAGCCACCGTAGCCATGGCCCAAGGGTCTGGCACAATCCCCTCCCAGGAGGTCCATGACAGCTGGGAAGGATAATTGACAGGTGACCCAAGACTCCTATGCAGGACTGCTGCCGCCGCCTGCACCCCTGCTTGTGCCCCGCTGCAGTCCTCTTCATCCCCTGGGTCAGGGATTTGGGGCCATACTTCGGTCGGGTGCACAAAATTGCCAGTCCCATGGGGCCACAGGGTCGTTGCCTGCCGGTGAAGGCCAGGTGGGCTGCCGCAGCCTATACCTACCCATAGGCGCCCGGCTGGCAGTTGAAGCCGACTTACCGCACACATGCTGGACAGCGTCCCTAGATGCTGCAGTGTGCTCAGCATGATCAAGCACCTCCTGGGATCCTGGGTGAAAGACGTGCCCAGGCGCCACGGGGAGGCTCAGCAGCTCCTGCTTGATGGCTTCCGGCAGGGAGGTTTGCACCAGCCAAACCTGTCTGCAGCACAGCACTGCAGAGGCCATAGCATCCCCCAAGTCTTGTGTCAGCTGGGAGTGGGAAGAAAGAGCTGCGTCCACCAGGGCCCTGGTGTCCTGATCGTCTGGGCTCAGTGTCTTCCGTAGAGCCACCAGGGTGATGGCTAGAGCATTACCCATTCGGGCCGCTTGTGCCGATGCATTAAAAGGGCGAGTGGCCAGGCGGTCCATCTTACGAGGGCAACATGGATTGGGGGATACATGGGCAAGGCCCAGGGACATCAATGCGGCCATTGATGGCTCAACTGGTGGCATGTCCCCCAGTCCAGTCTCAACCGGGTAACCAGCTGTTGCCAGTTGGCGGCAGCCTGCATGAAACTGGGGGCGTTGTGACGACTTACCCCATGTTGACTTGAGCATTGCTGCATAATCATCCGCCACAGGTATAGGAGGTGGGGAGGTAGCGCGAGAGGCGCCCTCCCAAACTCCTCCCAAAGGAGCCGGGGCAGATGCAGGTGCCTGAAGGCCCAGGACCTTGGCAGCGCTCAGCACCAGTGACACCAGGGAGCTGACAGGGACCTCTTCCGTCCCCATGGAGCCATCAGCCAGCTCTGCAGAGCCAGAATACAGGTCTCCCCTGAGGTCTTCCCTACCTGTTGTGTTGTCCGTCGCTGTGTGGGGAGCGTAGCGGGATAGCACATCCACATCGCTCCACCCATCCTCCTCACCATAGCTCTCAGGCCTGGATGAGAGGGTACCCCCCTGGCCCAGGGGCAGGGAAGTAGATGATGAGCCCTGGTGACCTTACAGCCTGTCCATTCTCTGTGACAGAGCCTGGAGAACCAAGAGGATCTGGAGCAACTCCGCATTACCACTCTCCATCACCGTAGCTGAGGCAGGGTGCTGAGCAGGTCTGGGCACCTCTCTTTGGGCAGGCCTGTGGGGGGGACTCCCACTGCCGGTCATGTGAATGCTTGCGTTTGTGCTCATGCCCATGCTTACTGAAGAGGGACAGTTGGTCGGGGGAGAGTCGCCTCTCTCGCTCTGGCTCTCATGCATATGGCCGTCCACCTGGCTGGCCCGGCCCTGTCTTCCCCCCTGGAGAGGTCGCAGGCCGTGCTGCAGGGGTTGTCCACATCCTCCAGCATGTGGGCAGCTCCAAGGCACATTGGACATGCCCTGTGCCCATCTCTGGAACTCATTGAGGCCCTGCAAATCCTGCAGTAGTGGGAAGCCATCGTAGCCACACAGAGGCCTAGGCGGTCTGAAGTTTGGAGTCCTCCTCGAGTAATCCACCAAGGTATTATGGTGGCCTGCACCAGTGCGCAAATGCACTTAGTGGGCGCACACTAGCCCCGCCGGCTGCGAACAGGAGTATAGGCCATGGCAGAGGAGGGTGTCGCAGAGGAGCACTGTCGCAGTCTGCACCTGAATGCACCTGATGGAAATAGGAAAAGCACAGCACACAGTATCATGATGGCTCGCACCAGTGCACGAATGCACTTAGCGGGTGCACACTAGCCCCATTGGCTGCGAACAGCGGTATAGGGTATGCCACAGGATCACAATGGTGGCCCGCACCAGTGCACGAATGCACTTAGTGGGCACAAACTAGCCCCACCAGCTGTGAACAGGGGTATAGGGTGTGGCAGAGGAGGTGTAGCAGAGAAGCACTGTCACAGCCTGCACCTGATGGAAAAAGGAAAAAAAAAAAAACACAGCGCACAGTATTATGATGGCCCTCACCAGCACACAAATGCACTTAGTGGGCGCACACTAGCCCCACCAGCTGCAGACAGGGGTATAGGGTGTGGCACGGGAATACTGCCGAGGCCTGCACAGCGTGCAAATGCACCTAGCAGGCTACACCAGTCAACAACAACAAAAAGGCACAACAGAATAGCAGATGCACACCAAAACAGTATGAAACTCAAATAACAAATCCACTTACCATGGCGATATAGGACAATTCAAACAAACATAGTGCTAGGTGGCCTGTAACAGCAGTCTGACAGGCTCACACGATTTCCGGCTGTGACAACAGCAGTAAAAAACACAAACATGGGTATTACAGCGGCCCACACCAGCACGCGAATGCACTTAGTGGGCTTGCACTAAGCCCATGGCTGCAAACAGCGGTATAGGCACACACTGGCAAACTCAGATGACCCGGAAATCTAGCGCATAACGTCAAACAAAAAGGATACATGAAAAAAAAAACAAGCTTACAGCCTACCGGCAAATTAAGCTAAGCATGTAGCTCAGAAATACACAAACCAAAACAATCCTCGGGGACACAAGGCACCCGTACCATGCAGGTAACAAATTAGTGGAATGTGAAGCAAAGAAATCAGGATTTCTTACCTTACAGGTCTCTTACTTACGGTCTCGTACAAGGCGATCAAGGTGAAACTGAACCGGGAGCAATCTCTGCTATTTATAACGCGAGTCGTTCTGCTTCCAGAGGTCATGGACATGACTTTGTTGACATATGGTCTCGGTGATAGGCAGAACGAAGGTGATCATTCCTTTTTTAGACCATAGTGGCAGTCAGAGCGAGGACGAAACAGATCAATATTTACTTAAACTAGATAAAACTCGACGCCAATGGCGTCGATGGGGATGCCTCCGCCCGGTAGACTACATGCCTTAAGTTGTGATTTGGGGATGGACATTTGACCTCACAGTAATCTTAACCTGGTGAAATTACTTGTATCAGCCTTGGAGATAGTGTTCACAAGGTTTTCGGACAGACATTTGACCTCAGTGACCTTTACCTTAGACCTTTTGATCGCGAAATCAAACATGAACTGATTAGTCCCAAAGCACACAAATGGTGAAAGTTTGGTGAAATTCCTTTCATTAGCCTTTGAGATATCGCGTTCACAAGGTTTCTGGACGGACGGACGGACAACCCGAAAACATAATACCTCCTGCACCTTACGATGGCGGAGGCATAAAAATAACAGGTGGGCAGCACAGTAACACAGTTGCTCATGGGATCCTGAGCACACTTTATTGTCTGAATGAAGTTTCTGTGCATGTACTTGCTGTGTCTGTCTGGGTTTGGTCCAGGTTTTCTGGATTCCTCCAACTTTCTAAAATATGCTAATAGGTGGATTGATAAAGATCAATTGCCTCTAGTTGTGAATGACGCTGTGTGTGTGTGTGTGTGTGTGTGTGTGTGTGTAATGCTGTACATTGGACTGGCATCTCAATCAGGGTGTATTCAACCTCACACCCAGTGTTCCCAGGATAGGCTTCAGAACCACCATGATCAGGATCAAGTGGTTACTAAAAGTCAGTGAGTTAATTAGGTCAGTAAGCTCTAGTTTCCAATACTTTTGAACATCTAAGACAGTGTTTCTCATACTTTTTTTTTTTTTTTTTTATTGAGGGCAACACTTAATATCTAAAGATAATCTACACACGGCCCTCATCAAAATCTAAATAAACCAAACAAACTAAAAGAAAGTACAAAAAACCTAACTAGAGTATAAATACAAGTAGAGTTATAAAATACTAATTTTCTGAAATACTAAAACGAGTTAATCTTCTGCAAAACGCATCAAATGATTTGCATAATGTAAGATCATGGGGAAGACTGTTCCAGGTTTTAGCAGAGGTAAATGCAAAAGTTCGCTGACCAAATCCTTGTTTAAACTTTGGAAGAATCAAATTGAGTGCTGAATTTCAGGTTTCCTTTGTATAAATTTGGTAAAAGAGCTTAAATTTATCTCTTATGTAAGAGGGACATTGCCCATTTAAAGCTTTAAACACCAGCTTTGCTTTCGCTCATTTTACTCGCTCCTGAAAAGGAATAATGTTCAGCTTCTTAAAATAGCTCTTTCGAGTGCGCATCCCAATTGGCATCCATTATAACACGAGCCGCACGTTTCTGCAAGAGTAACATGATGTTTCCATTTGCTGCTGATGAATCTCCCCAAACGGTTGCCCCATAGTCCATTACCGGTTGTATAACTGCATTGAAGTATGCTAGTCGCGCTTGCCTTGTCAAAAACTTTCTGGTCCTCATCAGCAAGCCCAGTCGCTTTGAAACCTTAGCGCTTGTCTTTTCGACATGTATGGACCATGATAATGCATCGTTGATGTGAAGGCCAAGTAGCTTAGTGCTTTTGACAGTTTCAATTGGACTACCTGCAATTGAAACTTGTAGGGAAATATTGTTACTATCCAGTTTTCAGTGTTTTGGCCCGCTGCAAACTAGCATACTCTTGGTCTTATCCGTGTTTAACGCCATTTTGTTGTTATCTGCCCACTTCTTGGCGAGAGCAAGATCTCCTTCCAGGGATGATTTGATTTCGTCGACACTGCGACCTGCTGCGAACTTTGTGGTATCATCAGCACATATGTACATACTGGTCATCATCACATGTAGTGGAAGATCGTTGATGAAAACTATGAACAGAAGTGGTCCTAGTATCGAACCCCTGGAGTATGCCCGATGTTACTGGCAAAGAACTTGATTAGCCCAAGAGCATTAGTTCAAAATTGAGTCCAACCCGGAACAAATTAGTAACAAGCTGAATTTTTCAGAATATGTTCAGAATACCCTTAGGAATAACATACTAAAAGTCCCCGGGAATCCACCTTGTGCTCTCTGAGAAATTCAAGATGGCATCCAAAATGGCCACCGATTGGAGATTTTTCAATATCTCAGGGATAAAACATAATATAAATCGAATTAAAATGTTAAATTATATGTTCTCTCATACAAGCAATGCAAATTCACCATTGTCACACTGTTAAAATTAAAATTAACCAAGATTACAAGGTCATTAATGCGGAAATTACATGGAATTTGATGGTTGACATGATTGACAGATTAGCTTAGTAGGCTACCTACATACATGAACATAATGTAAGACAACAATTAGACATCAATTTCCTTAATATTTAGTGCATCTTTAAGCTTTGATAAAATATTAAAGGGAAATTAAATTTGAGAACTCTATCTTCTAAAACTACAATGGCAAGCTGTTTCAGTACACTTCTTCAACATTCCGGCGACTTTCATGACAAAAAGGTCTGCCTCAATAAAAGCTCTTGCTTATAAACAATGAGTAGACTTAAACACTTCTCAGTGCCTCAGTTGTAATGCTTGGACCTTTGTTGTACCATCAATGAAGTAGGGAATTTATTCAAGCTTGTTTAAGGGTGGAAAAAAATTAATCTTTGAGTTTCTAGCGCCAGTCTTTACTACTAGCAATGTCAGTGTGTTTGGACAAAAAATGACTAAACTCAGCATGACCTTTTAAAAATGACTGAACTCAGCATGACCTTTTAACATGCCATTTTTCATTTTACACCACCAATTTACTTTAATTAATATTAATGAAAATAAGTGCTCCAACCCCTAGTAATTGTGTTTGTTGTTTTGTGAACAGAATAGGATGATACGGAGTGAACGAGTAACCAATGGATCCACACTATACACAAATATACTGTTATAATAATGTGTACATTGTTATTATATAATGTTAATAACAATGTAATTAATACACACATGTTGGAATTTACTCTCCTACCCTACAAAACATATATTCTGACCTTTTAATTGCATTAATATTTTGTTTTGGGCCTGAGATATGGGCAGATCTCCATTTGGCGGCCATTTTAGACACCATCTTGAATTTCTCAGAGAGCACAAGGGGGATTTCCGGGGACTTTTAGTATGTTATTCCTAAAGGTATTCTGAACATATTCTGAAATTTTCAGCTTGTTACTAATTTGTTCGGGTATAACCCTATTACTCCTGGGCTAGATAGCTTGCCTTGGACACAGACTTTGTTGTCGCCCCTCTAAGTATGACTTAAACCAATGCACTGATGCAGCCGAGAATCTGTACACCTCCAGCTTTTTTAGTAGGACATCATGGTCAACCAGATCAAAGGCTTTCCTATAATCAATTAGCGTCAGTCCAGTCATAATACCATTGTCCATGTTCATCAGCAAGTGATCAACAAGTTCAAAGTTGTTTCACAAGAATGGAATGGCCTGAACCCAGATTGATATTTGAATAACAGCCCATGCCGGTTGAAATACTTGTACATCGCAAGGTGCACATGATGCTCTTTTACCTTGGATATCACCGGTAAGATGCTGATAGGTCTGTAGTTACCAACACTGAGGTGGTCTCCAGCTTTGAATACAGGGGTTACTTTTGTGAGCTTCCATGATGCTGGGAATATCTTTTTAGGAGATGGACAGGTTGATAATTTGGGTGAGTGGTTTTGCTATTGCAGGAACAGCAATTCTCAGGAGACGTGCAGATAATCCATCTAACCCAGTGGCTTTATTTGGTTTTATACCAGACAGGTCTTTCATGACAAAAGATTCCGTTATCTGGGGAATTTCGAATGTAGACAAGGAAGGCAATTTAGCTTGCATGAATTCTTTCAGTGCTTCTAGATCCACTTCTCCATTACTTGATGACCTATATTTAGAAGCAACTGACACAAAGAACCTGTTAAAGGTGTTGGCGATCTCTACAGGATCATGAATGATAGCCTCTTCCCATCTGACAGAGGTCATAGATGGTTTCTCACTTGATCCCATGGCATTCTTAAGGATTTTCCAGAACTCTTTCGCATTCTGGCTTCTCTCAAATACAGCTAAAAAAAAACCCCTACTTTTTGCATCCTGGATAGCTCTGAAAGTGATGTTTCTCTGTTTTCTGCAAGTCATCCACGCTTCTTCAGTGTCTGCTTTGCATGCTCTCTTGAGCAGTCAATCTCGCTTAGCCAGATGCTCGTAGATAGCCAAAGTCATCCACATTGGCTGTTTTTGTTTCTTTACTTTCTTTTTTCAAGAGAGGAACGTGAGCATCGGCAACATCCAGGAAGGTGTGATTGAAATACTGAACAGCATCCTCCGGATCATCATACATGTTGAGTACTGTCCAGGGGGCATTTAAAAGGTCAATGAGAAAAGCGTATTCATCGAGGTTCTTCCACTTTCTGTAGCTAATGCTGTAAATTTGATGTTGAGTCCGCTTTTTCTGGTACTTCCGCACGATACAGACAAGAAGCTGATCCGACATGCCGTTGTTCAATACCTTGGTCTTGATTATGTGCTGTTGGCAGTTGGTGTAGACATGGTCTAGACATGATTTACTTGCTGGTCGAGTCATTTCCTTTATTAGTTGGACCAAGCCAAGTCCAGACATGTACTTAATAAGGCAGTGCTTGGCTTGATCTTTATTCAGAATATCGATGTTGATGTCACCAAGAAGAATGATTTCTTTATCAGTAGTGTACAAGCGTTCCAGGGCAGCTTCCATGTTCCAGTCATACTCAGCATTGGACTCCAGACGGTATGCTCCCACAAGGAATAATGGACAGTTGGACTTGAAGGGGGTGACCTTGACGCAGAGAAGTTCTATCTCATCTGGCTCATAAATTGTCTGCCTACTGTAGGTCACTTCAATAGAGATGTACATTAACACTCCACCACCGCTTTTACCAACCCTGTCCTTACGTCCGATCTTATATCATGGGATCAGAATTTCAGAGTTTTCCCGTCCTTCATCAAGCCAACTCTCCGTGATTACAAGCACATCCAGTTGTGAATTATTGGTGGTAAGAAAGGTGCGTATTTCTTCAAACTTCTGTGTTGAGGCTTCTCACGTTCCAGTGGCAGACTCGCAGACCATTATCAGCAAGGGAGATGGTATCAGAAGCGACTGGCCCAGGTTTCAGTTCCACATCAGATAACTGGATCATGAGGAGCGCCAACAACGCCTGTTGAGTAAGAACCAGACCAGTGCAAGCAAGAACAACTGAGGGAACATGATGCCTATTTCAGGAAGGTCTCAAGTGATTGTTGCTAGATGGAACTTGCACTTTTCTTAGTTCTTCCGCAGAAAAGAGAAGCTTGGGAGGATCTAGTCTTGGGCTCTGTAAACTTTGTACAGATACCAGCACAAATAATAAAATGCAAACATGTTTCTTGGCCACCATCGTTAAATCGAATTCCAGGACACTGGCTTGCACACAGAATGATGCCGCCTGTAAAGCATGCCCGAGGTTCGTTAGAGTCACTCATGCAAACTTCAATTGTTGTTTATTGTCAATGCACACTCATTTTCGTACTACCTTGAAGAATGCTACAACCAGCGGATTTCAGCTCAGATTGACTTTAGTAAGACAACCAAAATAAACTAGAAAATCAGCAGCAGCTAGGTTGTTTCCCAATAAACACTTGAAAAACTCACCTGTCGACACACGGTAATGTTAGCTTCAGCTGACTAATTTTGCAGCACCTCCAACTCCTCAGCAGTAAGAAAAAAAGAAGAAGCAAAAATCGAAGAGCTCCTTTGCAATAAAAAAAATGTAAATATAAAGCTTTCAATTTGCTTCCCAAGGGCATCTTTTGGATAGACAACGGGGGGGGGGGGGGGACCTCTCAAACTCTGTTAGATATATCACATTAACTTAGCTTTCTAGTACATTTTACCTTAATATTTAAAACAAACATTGCTTGAGCACGCGCTAGCACATAGTCAAATACATGTGCTTGATAATTATGTGATGAGCTCAAGTAGCTCTGTGGGAGAGAGAATACTAGAGAATAGAGAGCTGCACAGGAATGGGCACAGTAAGGTCCAAATGTAGCAATATCCCCCTGGGACCTGTGGGAGTAGGGATAGGATGTCCAACTTTCACAAAGGAAACAATAATAAAACAAGTATAAAAGTATTTATTCATATCAACAATGGTGTCAACAAGTTATTCATATCAAGAATTACTCTGTCTACTATTTCTGTCTGGAATAATAATAATAATAATAATAATAATAATAATATTATTATTATTATTATTATTATTATTATTATTATTATTATTATTATTATTAATAATAATATTATTATTTTGTGCTCTCTCTGTGTCTGTTTGAAGTATACTCATTCCCTCTGATCCACTGACACAAGGCCACATTTCACAAAGAGAGAGAAAGAAAATGAATGTCAGGAAAGAGGCTGGAGGCAGATGGAAACACAGATTATTATTTTAATTGCAGCACTTAGCAGACATGAGAAACAAAAACACAAGCATCAGCAAAGTCATGGACAAGGTCATGAGTCAAAGGCACACATCATGCATTGTGATATAAAGGCCAGCCAAAGAAACATTCAACAGCAAATACTTTTCTGCATGGATTAATCACATGGTTAGCAAAGGGCATGTGTGGGCAATCATGACTGTTGTAGTCTGTGACAATTACATTTCCAGGCCACGGTATACTCTCGGTATTGTAGTCCAGAAATGTCGCCCAAAAGTGCAACTTGGAAGTACAGCCTGACTTTGACTCTGGGGCTGACCTGACATTTGGCCCCCACCCCTTAAGGTGGAGCATGGCATCAGGGGCCACCTTACCATCCTTTGGTGTTGGCATTGTATCAGTGGCTGTCTTGTCAGACATGGGGTAGGAGAATGGTCCATTGGTCTCTGGTGTGTACGGCTTTGTCAGGTCGTTCTCTGTGTTCCCCAAACTCCCCATGCCATGTGCACTAATGCACCCCATACCATTACAGATGCTGGCTTTTGAGCTGTGCACTGATAAGCCAGATGATTCTTCTGCTTTTTAGCTCAGAGGAAACCGTGTCCATGATTTCTGAAAAGAATTTCAAATTTTGATTCATCAGACCACACAATAGTTTTCCACTTTGCCTCAGTCCATTGTAAAAGAGCTCGGGCTCAGAGAAGGTGGCGGTGTTTCTGGATGTTATTTATATATGGTTTTAATGTGCATTTGTGGATGTAGTGATGAACTGTGTTCACAGACAATAGGTTTCAGAAGTGTTCCTGAGGCTATGCAACAATTTTCACTACAGAACTGTGTCTTAACAGTGCTGTCTAAGGGCCTGAAGATCACTGGCAACCAATGTTAGTTTTTGACCTTGTCCCTTGTTTACAGAGATTTCTCTGGATTCTCTGAATCTTTGAATGACATTATGTACCGTAGATGATGTCCCACAAAATTTTACATTAAGGAGTGTTTTTCTTAAATTGTTGCACTATTGTCTTTTACAGAGCAATGATCCCCTCCCCATCTTTAATTCTGAGGGACTCAGCCTCTCTGGGATGCTCTTTTACTCCCCAATCATGTTAATAACCTGTTGCCAATTAACCATTTTTTTATCCATATTTTTCCAATCTTTTGTTGCCCTGTCCCAACTTTTTTGAAACATATTGCTGGCACTAAATTCAAAATAAGCATACTTTTTTCATAAAAGAAAAAATGAATAAATAAAATATAATTCTCAGTTTCAACCTTTGATATGTTGTCTTTGTCCTATTTTCAATAAAATATAGGGTTTCTATGATTTATGAATCATTACATTCTGTTTTATTTATGTTTTACATAGCTTCCCAACATTTTTGGAATTGGATGGTTGTTTTATTTTTAGTTACACTCAATATATTTCTTCTTTCTTCCTTTGAAAAATATATTGCAAGACATGGAGTATATACTGAGAGCAACGCTTACACATACAGTGTGTCTGACCTGTTTGGAGTGCTCCTTGGTTTTCATGTTGCTTGCTTCTTAGTGTTGCAGAGTCAGAGTTATTCCAGAATAGGTTGATTTATACAGACATCATGTGACAGATCATGTGACACTTTGATTGCACACAGGTGGATCTTAATCAAATAATTGTATGATTTTGGAAGTGAATTGGTTGGAGCAGCTCTTATTTAGGGGTTTCATATGAAAGGGGGTGAATACCTATGCACACTCCAGATTTCTGTTTTTTCATCTTAATTATTGTTTGTCACAAAATATATCCTTGTGATGACCTGGCGACTTGTCCAGGGTGTACCCCGCCTTTCGCCCGTAGTCAGCTGGGATAGGCTCCAGCTTGCCTGCGACCCTGTAGAACAGGATAAAGCGGCTAGAGATAATGAGATTTATATATATATATATATATATATATATATATATATATATATATATATATATATATATATATACACACACACACACACACACTAGTGCATCTCAAAAAATTAGAATACCATGAAAAAGTTCCTTTTTTCATAATTTAATTCAAAAAGGTCAACTTTCATATTTTCTATATTCATTAAATGTAAAGTGAAATATTTAAAACCTTTTTTGTTTTAATTTTGATGATTATGGCTTATAGCTCATGAAAATTAGAAATCCAGTATCTCAAATTATTAGAATATTCCCTAAGATCATTCAAAAAAAGTATTTACAATACAGAAATATCCAACTTTTGAAAAGTATATTAATTTATACACTCAATACTTGGTTGGGGCTCCTTTACCATGAATTACTGTATCAATGTGGTGTGGCATGGAGGTGATCAGTCTGTGGCACTGCTGAGGTGTTACTGAAGCCCAGGTTGCTTTGATAGTGGCCTTCAGCGTATCTGTATTTTTCGGTCGGGTGTTTCTCATCTTCCTCTTGACAATACCCCATAGATTCTCTATGGGATTCAGGTCAGGCAAGTTGGCTGGCCAATCAAACACAGTAATATCATGGTCAGCAAACCATTTGGTAGTAGTTTTGGCACTGTGGGTAGGTGCTAAGTCCTGCTGGAAAAGGAAATCAGCATCTCCAAAAAGCTTGTCAACAGATGGAAGCATGAAGTCCTCTAAAATCTCCTGGTAGATGGCTGTGTTGACTTTGGACTTGATAAAATACAGTGGACCAACACCAGCAGATAACATGGCACCCCAAATCATCTAAGACTGTGGAAACTTCACACTGGGCTTCAAACACCTTGGATTCTGTGCCTCTCCACTCTTCCTCCAGACTCTAGAACCATGATTTCCAAATTAAATGCAAAATGTACTTTCATCTGTAAAGAGGACTTTGGACCACTGAGCAACAGTCCATGTCTTTCTCTCCTTAGCCCAGATAAGACACTTCTGACATTGTCTCTGGCTCAGGAGTAGCTTGATATTAGGAATGCGAAAGTTGTACCCCCTTTCTTGAAGATGTCTGTTCGTGATGGGTCTTGATACACTGACACCAGCCTCAGTCCACTCCTTGTGAAGCTCTCCCAAGTTCTTGAATCAAATTTTCTTGACAATCCTCTCAAGACTGCGGCCATCCCTGTTGCTTGTGCACCTTTTCCAGCCACCCTTTTCAGTAATGACCTTTTGTGGCTTAAGGCCCGGTCCCACTGGCCGATGGACACAAAACGAATGCAAAAAGGACACAGCGGACGAGCAAAATTTCAGGGGTGGCTCTATCCGTTTTCATCTGCTCCAGAAATGGACAAAATTGGCGAAAACAGAACGGAAAAGAACGGACGTGGGTAGTATATAGCGGGGATGTTAAACGCATGTTCATAGGAAGCCTAGCGGATGAAAGTGGATGGAAGTGGATGACAGCTCCGAAGGGGTTACCGGTGATAACTGAGAAGCGGACGCATAGCAGAAAGAGCGGATGCATAGCGGATGAAGGGGATGCATCACTTATGCCTAACGGAAACAAAGGGGATGTTGTGCGGATGTATATCGGATGCAGACCGTTCACTGTGCATGCGGGGGGTATGAATTGCGTCTGCTCCGCGGATATAAAGGGATGCGGCACGCACGCCCTCAGTATAAAGCAGAAAGACGTGCTGGCGGCTACATCGAGAGATCCAGATGATTTTCTCCCCCTTTTTATACAAAATATCGATTGTCCGCTAGGTGTCCTTCTACATACTCTAGACATACTCCAGACATCCTAAATATATGAGATACATCCCAGATATAAATGCTTTGTCCGTTTTGAATACTTTATATACGAGATGCATACGCTTACATCCTTTCTATTTCCTTGCTACTAACGATGAATAGACGTTTCATGTACCTTATCTTTCCTCCCTCTTTCCGTTTTCAGCTGCAGCGGATGTGAGTTGCGAGGATGCCCAGAGGATGCAGAGAGGATACAGCAGACGTTTAACGGATGATAACGGACATAGAACGTTTGTTGCTCGTATATGTCGTGGATTTACATCGTACACGGCGGAAAGTTCATCCGTTCTAAAAGTTTTGTGCAGCTCAAAACTTTTTGCGCGGATGAAATCACAGTGGACGGATGCTTGATGGATAGAGCGTATGAAGCACGTATGCAGTGAGTACACAACGGATGCATAGCGTTTTCCAACGGATGGCAAAGATTTTTTTACGTTTTACATCCTCTTTGCATCCGTAAGGGCAGTGGGACCGGGCCTTTACCCTCCTTGTGGAGGGCATCAGTGATCATCTTCTGGACAACAGTCAAGTCAGCAGTCTTCCCCATGATTGTGGTTGTGTGTACTGAACTAGACCGAGAGATACACTGTGTTCATACTGCTGCAAACAACATTCACAATCGAAGAATAGTTTGGCTCCACAATGACCAATTCCAATTACGCCCTATTCACTATTCACATTATTTCAATATTGTATGATGTGAAATAGCCAAGAATGATATCTTTATCATTAAGTCTCGCTCTTCTAATTTTATCGTACCATCTCCGTCTCCCCCTTGCATGGATTTCCCTAATAGTTTGCAAAGACTGCTGCCAATGGCTACACTCTCTTTTTCCAGCCCAAATCTGTCGCGACAAGCTGTGTACCCAGTTCATCAAAAATCAACCAACAGACTGAACTGTGTTCGCCCAGGACTTTCAGCTGGCTACCAATCTTTTTCACCATCTAAAAGATACATGACATCTCCAATCCTCTCAATCTCAAACAAAATGGAACATAAAGAAAGTCTAGTATGATGTGCTGGGGGTCCCTGCATTGGGTGTACGTAGTTTTGAAAAAAAGCTGGGACCCAGTATGCCTATGCCATTCTCTATTCCTGTGTTGAAAAGAAATAGAAAACATAGAGCATATTTAACCCAGGGGGTAAACCAGTCTAGTCTCCTTCCTGTTTCAAAACAACATCAGAGTGCCCAAGCGGATATTACTTCTAGACTTTCTGTAAAGCTAGCTCTTCTGAACGTTGGATCACTTTCAAACAAGTCATTTTTAATTAATGATCTTATCTGCAAACATAATCTTGATTTTTTGCTTCTAACTGAAACTTGGCTGGATCAAGCAAATAGTGCTACCACCCTTATTGAAGCAACTCCCCCAAATTTTAATTTTATGAATGTTACCCGACAGGGGACAGGTGGAGGGATCGCAAATATATTCAAATTATCTTTTCAATGTAAACAATCCTCACTTGGTGATTTTACATCCTTTGAACACTTATGTGCACTTGTTACATGCTCTCCTAACATATTATTATTAACTATTTACAGGCCTCTGAGACATTCAGCCAAAGTTTTTCTGGAAGAGTTTGGTGAACTGTTGTCAGTCATTTGCTTAGAGTTTATTATATCTTAGGTCTTATTATATAGGTCTTATTATATCTGGGGATTTTAACTTGCATGTAGATAATCCTGAAAACACTTATGCCAATGAACTACTTGCACTTATTGACAACTTCAACCTAGTACAACATGTACAGGGGCCGACCCACTCTCGTGGTCATACCCTTGACCTCGTCATCACAAAGGGTCTTACTGTTTCTACTACTGTTGTTGACCTGGCCTTATCTGATCATTTTTGTGTTTTCTCTGATGTTTCTATGTCTCCTCACATTCAGAACAGCTCAATGACTATGGGTAGGAGAGTCATAAACGACAACACGTGTTCTCTTTGAGCAAGCCCTCTCTCAGATCTCAACCAAAATGTCAGACTCTGTAGATGATTTACTGGAAATTTTTAATTTAAATATGACCCAAATTATGGATGATATTGCTCCATTCAAAATCAAAGAGTCAATGATAAGCAGAAAGCACCATGGAAGCAATACCCAGCTGTTAAACTGTTAAAGAGAGAATGTAGAAAGACTGAAAGAAAATGGCGCAAAACTAAACTTCACATCCATTATCAAATCCATAAAGAGATGCTTTGTAAATATAATTATGAAATTCGTAAAGCAAGACAGTCTTTCTTCTCCAACATCATCAACAGGAATATGAACAATGCCCGTGTGCTATTTTCAACAGTAGAGAGGCTAACAAATCCCCCACCACAATTAGCACCTGAACTTCTCTCAGTTAATAAATGCAATGAGTTTGCATCCTTCTTTAAAGGTAAAATTGATAAAATACGACATAATATTGCTCATAATATATCTCAGTTGCAAAAAATTGAAAAACTGTAATCACCAGTGACACAGATAACTTCAACACAATGTCAGAATTTTGTTTAATTGATTATGAGATTCTTGAAAAAACTGTACAAAATCTCAGTTCCTCAACATCTGAATTGGACATTCTGCCCACCAACTTTTTTTAAGTCTGTTCTACATCTTATAATTACAGATGTGCTTCAAATCATAAATACATCCCTAGAGACTGGCATTGTTCCTGTGTCCTTGAAAAAAGCCGTTGTAAAGCCCTTACTTAAAAAGAATAATCTGGATGCTTCAGTATTAAATAACTACAGGCCAATATCAAATCTACCATTCATCGGGAAAATCCTTGAAAAAATTGTCTTCAATCAATTAACTGCCTTCTTGATATCAAACAGCTGTTTTGATAACTTTCAATCAGGATTTCGTGCCAATCATAGCACTGAAACAGCGCTGATTAAAGTTATAAATGACATACGTCTTAATACTGATGCAGGCAAAACATCGGTCCTGGTATTACTGGACCTCAGTGCAGCTTTTGATACTGTTGATCACAACATACTGCTATATCGACTTGAACATTGGGTTGGGTTGACTGGTAAAGTTATCAATTGGTTAAAATCATACTTAAAAGATAGAAGCTTCTTTGTTACCATGGGAAATTGTACCTCAACATCAATGTCCTTGACCTGTGATGTCCCCCAGGGGTCGATTCTTGGACCATTACTATTCAACCTTTATATGCTCCCACTTGGGCAAATTATCAAGAACAATTCAATTTTATATCACTGCTATGCAGATGACACCCAAATTTATCTTGCTCTATCACCTAATGATTATGCCCCCCTTGAATGTCTCTACCAGTGTCTCGATCAAATCAACAACTGGATGTCACAAAATTTTCTTCAGCTGAACACAGATAAAACAGAAGTAATTCTATTTGGAAAAAAAGATGAAAGACCCAGGATTACCACTATTCTTGACACAAAGGGGATTAAAACAAAAGAAATGGTTAAAAATCTTGGTGTTTTCATTGACAGCGAGCTAAACTTTGACAGGCACATGAAAGCAATCACTAAAATGGCATTTTAGCACCTAAAAAACATTTCCAAACTAAGAGGACTTATGTCAAAAAATGATCTGGAAAAACTTATACATGCCTTCATCTCTAGTAGGGTTGATTACTGCAATGGCCTTTTCACAGGCCTGCCAAAAAAAACCCCCGTCAAACGACTTCAGCTGGTTCAAAATGCAGCAGCTAGGGTTCTCACACGAACAAAAAGAACAGAGCACATTACTCCAATTCTAAGGTCCCTTCACTGGCTTCCAGTAAGCTACAGAATTGACTTTAAAGCATTGCTGCTGGTGTACAAATCTCTAAATGGTACAGGGCCAAATTACCTCTCTGATATGTTGCAGTGGCCTAACCCAATCAGATCTACCAGATCGCAGCAGAAAAAATTACTGTTAGAACCTGTTGTTAAAACAAAGTGTGGTGAAGCAGCTTTCAGCTACTATGCAGTACAGCTATGGAACCAACTGCCAGAGGACATCAAAAATGCTCCTGCTGTTGGCAGCTTCAAATCTAGGTTAAAGACCAAGCTGTTTTCAGATGCTTTCTGCTAAATTATTAATATTGCCATCTCTACATGTTTTAAACTCTTTACTTTTACAGTCTCTCCATTTTTTAAATTTTACTTAACTTTTATTCTATTTTATTCTGCTGTGTTTTTTTTATTGAACTTTTATCTCATTTTATTATTTTATTTCTACTATTGTTTAATTCTTATTAATTTTCTTCCCCATTTATTTTATGTAATTTTATTTTCTATTGTTTACTGTTTTGCTTTTACTTCTGTAAAGCACATTGAACTGCCACTGTGTATGAAATGCGCTATAGAAATAAACTTGCCTTGCCTTGCCTTGGATATTGTCACCCTCCCACTCTCACTCATTCACTCGAGTGTGTTGACGGTGTAGTGGCTGCTGCTTTATGTCCCGGGGCTCCCTCATGACTGTGTTACCTTCTGGCTTATTTATATATAGAACTTGCCTTGCCTTTATAAAAAGATATGTCCAACAACTAAATAAGAAAGGAAACCATATTTTTAAAAAATAATACATATGTACAGTGGGGCAAATAAGTATTTAGTCAGTCACCAATTGTGCAAGTTCTCCCACTTTAAAAGATGAGAGAGACCTGTAATTTTCATCATAGGTACACTTCAACTATGAGAGACAAAATGAGAAAAAAAAATCCAGAAAATCACATTGTCTGATTTTTAAAGAATTTATTTGCAAATTATGGTGGAAAATAAGTATTTGGTCAATAACAAAAGTTCATCTCAATACTTTGTTATATACCCTTTGTTGGCAATGACAGAGGTCAAACGTTTTCTGTAAGTCTTCACACACTGTTGCTGGTATTTTGGCTCATTCCTCCATGCAGATCTCCTCTAGAGCAGTGATGTTTTGGGGCTGTCGCTGGGCAACATGGACTTTCAACTCCCTCCAAAGATTTTCTATGGGGTTGAGATCTGGAGACTGGCTAGGCCACTCCAGGACCTTGAAATGCTTCTTACAAAGCCACTCCTTCATTGCCCAGGCGGTGTGTTTGGGATCACTGTCATGCTGAAAGACCCAGCCACGGGTCTTTCAGCCAATGTCCTTGCTGATGGAAGGAGGTTTTCACTCAAAATCTCACGATACATGGCCCCATTCATTCTTTCCTTTACACGGATCAGTCATCCTGGTCCCTTTGCAGAAAATCAGCCCCAAAGCATGATGTTTCCACCCCCACGCTTCACAGTAGGTATGGTGTTCTTTGGATGCAACTCAGCATTCTTTCTCCTCCAAACATGACAAGTTGAGTTTTTACCAAAAAGTTCTAGTTTGGTTTCATCTGACCATGTGACATTTTCCCAATCCTCTTCTGGATCATCCAAATGCTCTCTAGCAAACTTCAGACGGGCCTGGACATGTACTGGCTTAAGCAGGGGGACACGTCTGGCACTGCAGGATTTGAGTCCCTGGTGGCGTAGTGTGTTACTGATGGTATGCTTTGTTACTTTGGTCCCAGCTCTCTGCAGGTCATTCACTAGGTCCCCCCGTGTGGTTCTGGGATTTTTGCTCACCGTTCTTGTGATCATTTTGACCCCACAGGGTGAGATCTTGCGTGGAGCCCCAGATTGAGGGAGATTATCAGTGGTCTTGTATGTCTTCCATTTTCTAATAATTGCTCCCACAGTTGATTTCTTCACACCAAGCTGCTTACCTATTGCAGATTCAGTCTTCCCAGCCTGGTGCAGGTCTACAATTTTGTTTCTGGTGTCCTTTGACAGCTCTTTGGTCTTGGCCATAGTGGAGTTTGGAGTGTGACTGTTTGAGGTTGTGGACAGGTGTCTTTTATACTGATAATGAGTTCAAACAGGTGCCATTAATACAGGTAACGAGTGGAGGACAAAGGAGCCTCTTAAAGAAGAAGTTACAGGTCTGTGAGAGGCAGAAATCTTGCTTGTTTGTAGGTGACCAAATACTTATTTTACTGAGGAATTTACCAATTAATTCATTAAAAATCCTACAATATGATTTCCTGTATTCTTTCCCCCCATTCTGTCTCTCATAGTTGAAGTGTACCTATGATGAAAATTACAGGCCTCTCTCATCTTTTTAAGTGGGAGAACTTGCACAATTGGTGGCTGACTAAATACTTTTTTGCCCCACTGTATTTGCCAATCTTGAAAGTACTGTTCTACAGAATGTTCTGTAAATAGATTTTGTACTTCAAACTCTATGACCAGCAAGAATTTTACAGACTGTGCAACTTAAGGACAACAGGAAAGTGCACTTACTGTAACAAACCATTGTAAATAGTTGGCTAACATAACAATAGCAGTTGAATAAATAGATGAGTGGATCTTTAGATCTTGCAATTACTGGTATTTACCAAGGATATTACCAAAGTGCTAACTCTCAGAGCAAAGTGTGGCAAATATAAAAATGCACATTGAAAACATCAAAAGTGAACTGATTCTGTGACTGTGTGTGTGTGTGTGTGAGTCACGAAGTCAACCAAACCCAGAAAAACACCACGGTGACTGGAGCCCTCAGTTTAGTCTTTGCCTCATAGAGCTAACTCGAACACTCCACAAAATTTCACGCATTGGATGAGCCGGTTTAATGTGCCTGTTCTTGCTCACCTCATCATTGTGGTGGCAAACTGCTAGCCTGTAGCCCTCATCCAGTTGTGTAGCGATGTTCACTCTCCCAAAAGCCAAAAATTTCAGACAGCTGCCCATGTGAATCTTTGATGACTCATGTTTTTTTTATTTTCTCCAATGAATGGAGAAATGTCCAAAACTCCAGTGACAGTCCAAGCAGTGTTGTCCATGGAGCCACCTCCAGGGTGGGAAAGTAAGCAGGGGTAGCAGAAAACCGCTGAGGCATCCTTGCAGCCAGCTCGCCAGGATTTGTGCTGGGACCATGTTGAAGTAAAACCTCGAGTATATGATTTCCCCCCCTTTGTCGAAATTTGTTTTATGTTTACACTGAGTGCAGAATTATTAGGCAAGTGAGTATTTTGACCACAACATCCTTTTAATGCATGTTGTCCCACTCCAAGCTGTTTAGGCTTGAAAGCCTACTACCAATTAAGTATATCAGGTGCTGTGCATCTGTGTAATGAGAGGGGGTGTGGTCTAATGACATCAACACCCTATATCAGGTGTGCATAATTATTAGGCAACCTCTTTTCCTCTGGCAAAATGGGTCAGAAGAGAGATCTGACAGACTTTGAAAAGTATAAAATTGTGAGATGTCTTGCAGACGGATGCAGCACTCTTGAAATTGCAAAGATGTTGAAACGTGATCACCGAACAATCAAGCGTTTCATTGCAAATAGTCAACAGGGTCGAAAGAAGCGTGTGGGGAAAAAAAAGGTGCAAAATAACTGCACATGATCTGCAGAAAATCAAGCGTGAAGCTAACAAGCAGCCATTAGCATCCAGTTCTGCCATATTCCAGAGTTGCAACATTCCTGGAGTGTCAAAGAGTACAAGGTGTGCAATACTGAGGGACATGGCCAAGGTAAGGAAGGCTGAAAAACGACCACCACTGAGTAAGGCACACAAGATAAAATGTCAAGACTGGGCCAAGAAATATCTTAAGACTGATTTTTCTAAGGTGCTGTGGTCTGATGAGATGAGAGTGACTCTTGATGGGCCAGATGAATGGGCCTGTGGCTGGATCAGTAATGGGCACAGAGCTCCACTCCGACTCGGACGCCAGCAAGGTGGAGGTGGAGTACTGCTATGGGCTGGTATCATCAAAGACGAGCTTGTTGGACCTTTTCGAGTTGAGGATGGACTCAAACTCAACTCCCAGACCTACTGCCAGTTCCTGGAAGAAACCTTCAAGCAGTGGTATAGGAAAAAGTCAGCATCTTTCAAGAAGAACATGATTTTCATGCAGGATAACGCTCCATCTCATGCGTCCAAATACTCCACTGCGTGGCTAGCCAGTAAAGGTCTGAAAGGTGAAAAAAATAATGACATGGCCCCCTTGTTCACCTGACCTAAACCCCATAGAGAACCTGTGGTCCATTATAAAACGTGAGGTCTACAAAGAGGGAAAACAGTACACCTCTCTGAACAGCGTCTGGGAGGCCGTGGTTGCTGCTGCACACAATGTTGGTCGTGAACAGATAAAGAAATTGACAGAATCTATGGATGGAAGGCTTTTGAGTGTCCTCATGAAGAAGGGTGGCTATATTGGTCACTGATTTTGTTTTTGTTTTGTGTTTGAATGTCAGATATGTTTATTTGCAAATCTGGAGTTGTCATATCAGTGTACCTGGTGAAAATAAATAAGTGAAATGGCTACACATTTGGTTTTTATTAAGTTGCCTAATAATTCTGCACAGTGAAAGTTACCTGAACACATACATATTCTCCTAAAATGGCCAAAACTAAAAACACCCCACTCTAACTTCCATACATATTCAGCTTTGATATTTATGAGTCTTTTTGTTTGATTGAGAACATAGTTGTTGTTCAATAATAAAACTAATCCTCAAAAATACAACTTGCCTAATAATTCTGCACTCCGTGTAGATTTGGTCGAGGGGGTCCAGCTTGTTTTGTTGCCAATTTAGCTCAATTTGATCGCTGACTAAATGGCACTTCTTTTAAGGACCGCACTGAATTGCTTTCCGCATCCATCTCACCTCAGAAACTGAGAGGATCGAACGCAACTTTGCCGCGCTTTGCAGTGACGAAAGCACGTTAGGGCAAACCCCCCTGGAACCCATAGAGATTGCATTGAAGTGTCAGTCAGGAGAAAAAAAATACATTAACATGGGACTCTATCAGTGAACTCTTGGGCGATTTTCAACGTGACTGAAATCGCCCCAAAAGGGGTGGTACTCTAGAAGCAAGACCACCCTGATTGGGCAATGATACCCAGAGACAGATTAAAACAGCCTAGAGCAGTGCTGGTGAAAGTTTGTTTAAAAAAAAAGAATTTTTTTTTTTTTTTTTCGTTTTGGCAGTGCGTCGCCCAATCGCCCTTATGCACCACCCGCCCTTGCATTAGTGTTGGCTTTAATAAAACTGTAATTGATTGATATTCCTTTCGCTTTTCTTTGGTGTCTGACAACTGGTTGGTCTGAAAGAAACATGTGTTACATCTTTTGTGTAGTCAGCAGGATCAGTGCAGGTTGTTTAGCCCATTGAAGATGTACCAAAATGAGAATGAGGGAAGCAGGAGACCAAGAGCTTTTTCAATGCTGACTTTCTTTCCATTCATGATGCCTTGTTCTAAATTTTTGGGGGGTAGAGGGACAAATGAAGTCACTTTTAAACAATGGAAAAAATGATTTAGAGATGTGGTTCAGAATGTATGCAATTCCAGCAGAAAGCCAGCTTGATTGGGTATTTAACTCCTTAGAGAAGGAAGCATAGTAGGAGATGACAATTTTACCTCAAGATCAGAAAAAAAAAACTGTTCAGAAAGTGTTTGATAAGCTGGAAGGGTTGTATGCTAGTACTGCCCCTGCTTCTGTCTCTCACTCTCTGTTCTTCAATTGTAAGCAGCAGGCTGAAAAAAGTGTGAGGGCTTTTGCTCTCCACCCACAGGAGTGTTGGCAGAAGATGATGATCCAAGATGGTCAAAATATTTTGAACCCAGATGTGCTGATGTGAGACCAGTTCATTGTGGGGCTTTGCGATCAACTTCAACTTTCAACTTTATTGTCCCCAGACGGCAATTAGTTTTGCAGCAAGACATCAAAAACAGACATAGAAGAACATAAGACAAAGGACAAAAGATAACAAACCACTAGGGGCACTGAATACAGCAGCCTAAGAAACAACAGTGTTCTCCTACTGTCCCCTTTTGGCCATAATCAACAACCAAACAAAAAGTGCAGTATTTACACAACATAATATCATATAGGCCTACAGAATTTCATGCATGACATTATTCATATATTATTTTGTTATTCATGATAAAAATCCCTAGGTCAGGAAAATAAATAAGTTACCGTAAAATACCAAATAATAGCCCGGGCGATTATTTGTCTCAATCACGTAAGAGACCCGGCGCGTATTAGAGACTAGGCGGCTATTTGGAACAGGCGATTAATTCCTTCTTCACAAACACCTTCCCCAAAATCTACCTCAAAACGGGGAAAAAAATCATTCTCAGATAGGCCTACTTTTAACCAGTATAACTTACAGTTTGTTTAGAGTTAGATTACAGATAGCACGGTGCCGACTTCGGGGAATTTTGAAGACGCAGAATGCATCTTCGCATGGCACAGTCGGGGTGGATAAAGGATAAATCACACACCTTTTCCTGTTAATGACTAGTTAAGCGCATGCTTTACAAAATAATCAAGAAACCACACCATTGTCTGTGCGCAGCACTGTGATTTAATTACTCTGCAAAGTTATGGTCACTTGCTATCACCCTCACCCATGCAGCCTCCACCCTTTGCGCTTCGCGATGTCTGTCAATCTGAAATTGCATGGAGGGCGCGACGTTGAAGCAACATAATTAGGGTGCGAAGTGTCAAACCAAAGGGTTTTTTCTTATGCTGAAAAATAAGTGACCTGCAGTGGCTACATACTGTCATCTTGCATTCTCACGTTTCTCTCCAAGACGTCTCCCTATTTGGCGGATATGAGCCTATTCCCCGAGTGAGTTGGTACGGTGGCTCGACCCCGTAGAAAACTTAAAGTTCGGATGAAAGTTAGTTGAATAGGTTACTGACTTGTAGGCCTACATGTTGCCTGCCTGACGCGTGCTTCTGCCCAACTTGCACGACAGATTACTTGTTGAAAAGGCCCCTTGGATTAGATTGGCCGCGAGCAGACTGAAATGCATGTTAGAACGCTCTCACCTTTTTTGTAAAGCGTCTTCCAGATCCGAATGGGTAAGGGCAAGTGAAATGGTATAAGGTCTTTAATAAAACTCAGTGTGTGCTTTGACGCATGCATTCGGCAATTTAGGTCGTTTAACAGAAGCAGCAGTCCAACCTTGGAAACCCGCAGTCCTCAATGTCACCACACACGCTGGCTTTCGTTGGGTATACCCAAAGGGGTGGCTAAGACATCTGTCAAAAGTTACGGAGTTGAATTCCTCAAGAAATATTACGGTAGACCAAGATTATAACATTGAAATGGCATGTTTATTATCACGTAACAAAATGTTGTAAACAGTATTATAGAAATAATTTCATTCATTCATATTGTTTCGGTAGAAAACTATGCAATGCAAAATCGTTTAAACACCAGAAAACCAGAAAAGTGCTGGGCCTCAAGATTCTAGATAGAACGTTCGGACGCTTTTTTTTTTTTTTAGACCCCGGCGAGTATTCGGAACCGGCCTTTATTTGTCACAACACACGCGTACACCCGGCCGTTAAAGGGAACTCGGCGGTTAATTGGAACTCGGCTATTATTTGGTATTTTACGGTAGTTCAATAAGTTAACTAGTTCAAAATACCACAAGTATAATCCACAAAGTTTCTGCTGGGAATGTTGTCAGTGTATTTGTACTGACCAAAGTGATACAGCTAAGGTCATATACGGTACCACTGTAGGAATTAGAGCGGGTGGGTGGAGCACAGAAGTACGGCAGGCCAGAACTGAGTAAAAAAAAAAAACCTCTTTTTTTGCACTTTTCAGTGTCTACTTTACACTCTCCCAGCCGCGCGCGCACACACACACACACACACACACACACACACACACACACACACACACACACACACATGCACACACACAAGTCGTCTGGTTGGGGAGAGAGCTCCCTTCCTCTGCTCTCTCTCTCCTTTTATAGGGCATGGTCACTGGGGAAGACACACAAACACAGGTTAACTAACATCAGGTGTAGTGATTCTGCCACTTATCTTCCCTGACTCCGCCCTCCATTCACAGACCGACACTTGACCACGCCCCCACTGCCACAACCACATAAAACATTTCCAACTCCCCAGCAACAAAACCATCATAAACAACAGTATTAGATCACAACCACCTGACAAACCAACCCAAACTAACTATGTCCCTGATCTGAGTTCAGCAGAGAAATGGCACTGGGAACAAATGAGTGTCTGAATCTGTTGGTTTTTATAGAAGGGAATCTGAAGCGTGAACCAGAAGGTAATAACTGGAACTCAGAGTGAAGACGGTGTGCACTGACTGATAAGATGGATTCTGCCTTTTTCAAGACATGTCTATTACACAGGTCTGTGAGGCTGCTTTGCTGGACACCTACTGTATGATTTTACCACTGACCTTCACAATTTTGGAGAGTGCAGCTTTGACCCTGACACTCAGATTTCTATACCAGCAGATCATAGAAAATGTTAAGATAGTCAATGTAGGATTTATAAAATAATGTCAGGATGATTTTATCTACATTGAACTTTGGCATTTTATGGAGACAGAAGAGATGATGTTGACTTTTCTTGCAGATCCTTTCTGTGTTAAGATTGAAATTCAACCTTTTATCAATCACACTGCCCAGATACTTGTATGACTCAAAAACATCTACTGCCTGCCCATTAATAGAAGGTCTAATAAGAAGGTCTGAGGAGGAGGAGGGTTGCACCTGAAATCAATGACCATGTCCTTAGTTTTTGTAACATTCAGCTGTAGGTAAGCACTGTCACAAAAGACTGTGAAGTCATCTAAAACAGGATCATAGCTTTTATCAAAGAAATAAAGATAATTTTATTCCATTCATTAATCCTTAACTTTATCCAATAACCCAGGGACTGCTGGCTGTAGCCAGAATGTAGCTGCCTACTATTGGGCTTTTTTTTGAGTTTGTGTGTGCTGTGAGGTGTCAACCAGAAATCATGAGTGTTTCTTAAATGTTTTGCATCTAAGTTGCTATGTATTCATTATTTGCCCATGTGGGTTGTCAGTGTGTCTTTAATGCGTGGTAGTAAGTGGCTTCCTCTGATTCTCCATTAGTGTTGGCTTTAATAAAAATGTAATTGATTGATTGATATTCCCTTCACGTTTCTTTGGTGTCTGACAACTGCTTGGTATAAAAGAAACGTGTGTGTGTGTGTGTGTATCCATCCATTATCTGTAGCCGCTTATCCTGTCCTACAGGGTCGCAGGCAAGCTGGAGCCTATCCCACTTAATTTGTTGCTCTGGTATCTCCCCCCTTGACTGTACAGTACAGCAGATGAACTCCCTATAACTGACCACTTCCTCATCTCATTTAATACCAAACTCTCTCTCTCCACTACTAAGCTCCCTCATCTTATTTCTTTCCGTAATATAAAGGATATCAACTTGAATTCTCTCTCTTCTAGCATTGACTCCCTCTTGGACATTCACAATTTAACCACCCCAGAAGAGCTGGTCTCACAGTACAATACTGGCCTTCACACCATCCTTAATTCCCTTGCTCCACTGAAAACCAGGTCTGTCTGACTGGCTCCCAGTCAAGTTTCGAATTGAATTCAAAATCCTTCTGTTAACTTTCAAGGCCATCCACAACCTCGCTCCCCCATATCTGTCCGCTCTCCTCCATGTTGCCACTCCCTCTTGTTCCCTCAGATCTTCTTCTTCTATCCACTTGACTGTCCCCTCCGCCCGTCTCACCACCATGGGGAGCAGAGCTTTCAGCCGCTCTGCTCCCCAGCTTTGGAACTCATTACCTCCCGAACTTAGAAATATCAATTCCCTTCCACATTTCAAATCCTCACTCAAAACACACCTGTTCAAGCTTGCTTTTCAAATTTAATCACCCAGGCGGGGTACACCCTGGACAAGTCGCTGCAGGGCTGACACAAACACAGACAACCATTTGCACCTACGGTCAATTTAGAGCCACCAATTAGCCTAACCTGCATGCCTTTGGACTGTGGAGGAAACCGAAGCACCCAGAGGAAACCCACGCGGACATGCAAACTCCACACAGAAAGGCCCTCGTCGGCCGCTGGGCTCGAACCCAGAACCTTCTTGCTGTGAGGCAACAGTGCTAACCACTACATCACCATGCCGCCGTGTGTGTATATATGTAAATGTGTGTGTGTATATGTGTGTATGTATGTGCATGAGTGTATATATATGTGTGTGTGTGTGTGTGTGTGTGTGTGTGTGTGTATATGTATGTGTGGCAACTAATGGTAATACCAGTTTAATAAACAATGCAGTTTATCAGCTTTCCATTGGTAGTTTAGATGTCCAATGCTGTTGTTAAACCATGAGAATTATTACATTCTGTATGTAGAAAAAACTGAGAACCTCAATAACCCTCAAAAAGATACATGATTTCCATCTGTCAGAAACAATATGTAGGCCTGGGTGGTTAAATGCATGGTGACTCAGCTTAACAAGCCCCTACATGCAGACTTACCAGTGCTCTCCTTGTCATTTATCTGATCATCTAGTGTCCTTCTCCCTCTCTTTCTCTGTCTGGTTTGCGCTTTTTGATCCATCTTGAGATGATTCACACTGTACCACATCCAGCATAAGGCTTACCGGTATACTGTCCTTGGATCCAGAAATCAACATTCTTGCTTGCCATTTCTTTTCCTTTCACTCTGCCCTCTCACTCTGCCTGTGTCTGACTTTTTTTTCTGAGCCTCTGACAGCAGGTATGCTGAAAGATCTATATGAAAAATTGAACAGGATATGAGTCTATACATGAAAAAGTGAACAGGTAGGACATGCAAAATGACATCTAAAATGTATTAATTTGCTTGTCTGAAAATGTAAATTAAGGCAGATTAACATGAATGGTGGGATAACGAGAGATGGAAGTAGACCACGGAGAAAAAGGAAAAAATGGCATATTACCACTAATTGGTGAGCAGTGCGCTGGATATTTATGTCCAGCTTATTAAACTGTCTCTGGATCATGTATAATTAAATATGGTCTATGGAAATCTTACCTTCTCTGCCATGTCCCATAACTGCTTTTTTAGATATGCTCAGAAATGTACCTGTTTTGAATCCTCACTTCCTTTTCAAGGATCCTAATACTCAAACACACTAACAGGATGTGCCAGTCATAGCTGTTGTCTTTGTGTCAGACTAGATTAGGAAGTGCTTGAAAGTTTGTGAACCCTTTAGAATTTTCTATATTTCTGCATAAATATGACTGAAAACATCATCAGATTTTTACATAAGTCCTAAAAGTAGATAAAGAGAACCCAGTTAAACAAATGAGACAAAAATATTATACTTGATCATTTATTTATTGAGAAAAATGATCCAATATTACATATCTGTGAGTGGCAAAAGTATGAGAACCTCTAGGATTAGCAGTTAATTTGAAGGTGAAATTAGAGTCTGGTGTTTTCAATCAATGGGATGACAGTCAGGTGTGAGTGGGCACCCTGTTTTATTTAAAGAAAAGGGATCTATCAAAGTCTGATCTTCACAAAACATGTTTGTGGAAGTGTATTATGGCATGAAGCTGGACTCTCTGGTGACGGTGGCAGAGAAGAGGTCTATGGACAAACTATTGAACATCATGGATGATGCCAGTCACCCTCTGCACACCGTCATCAGCAACCAGAGGAGCATGTTCAGTGACAGAATGCTCCTTCCCAAGTGCAGAACGAACAGACTCAAAAACTCCTTTTTCCCTCATGCCATCAGACTGTACAACTCCTCTCTGGGGGGGAGGAGGGGTAACAAGAGGACAGAGGATGGGAAGGAGCAGTAGCCTAGCCTAACAATAAGCAATACCGGACAATGTGCAATATAAAGTGCAATATCTCTCCTGCTGCCCCCCTTCCCCCCCTCCTCTCTTCCCCATATCTTACTTTTTATATTTGTATTTGTAAATACTTAATTTACTTATTTTAATTTATCTAGAAATGTTTCTCTATTTCTTTTTTCTGTTTATCTGTAATGATGCTGCTGGAATCTTAATTTCCCTGAAGGAACCCTCCCAAAGGGATCAATAAAGTTTTATCTAATCTAATCTAATCTAATCTAATCTAATCTAATCTAATCTAATCTAATCTAATCGAACAAAGGAGATTTCTGAGGACCTCAGAAAAAGTTTTGTTGATGTTCATCAGGCTGGAAAAGGTTAGAAAACCATCTCTAAAGAGTTCGGACTCCACCAATCCACAGTCAGACAGATTGTGTACAAGGTGTGTAATAGGCAGCGAGGTCACAAAGGACCCCAGGGTAACTTCTAAGCAACTGAAGGCCTCTCTCATATTGGCTAATGTTAATGTTCATGAGTCCACCATCAGGAGAACACGGAACAACAGTGGTGTGCATGGCAGGGCTGCAAGGAGAAAACCACTGCTCTCCAAAAAGAACATTGCTGCTTGTCTGCAGTTTGCTAAAGATCATGTGGACAAGCCAGAAGGCTATTGGAAAAATGTTTTTTGGACGGATGAGACCAAAATAGAACTTTTTGGTTTCAATGAGAAGCATTATGTTTGGAGAAAGGAAACCACTGCATTCCAGCATAAGAACCTTATCCCATCTGTGAACAATGATGGTAATATCATGATTTGGGCCTGTTTTGCTGCATCTGGGCCAGGATGGCTTGCCATCATTGATGGAACAATGAATTCTGAATTATACCAGTGAATTCTAATGGAAAATATCAGGACATCAGTCCATGAACTGAATCTCAAGAGAAGGTGGGTCATGCAGCAAGACAACAACCCTAAGCACACAAGTTGTTCTACCAAAGAATGGTTAAAGAAGAATAAAGTTCATGCTTTGGAATGGCCAAGTCAAAGTCCTGACCTTAATCCAATCAAAATGTTGTGGAAGGACCTGAAGCAAGCAGTTCATGTGAGAAAACCCACCAACATCCCAGAGTTGAAGTTGTTCTGTATGGAGGAATGGGCTAAAATTCCTCCAAGCTGGTGTGCAGGACTGATCAACAGTCACCAGAAACATTTAGTTGCAGTTATTGCTGCACAAGAGAGTCACACCAGATACTGAAAGCAAAGGTTCACATACTTTTGGCACTCACAGATATGTAATATTGGATCATTTTCCTCAGTAAATAAATGACCAAGTATAATATTTGTGTAATTTATTTAACTGGGTTCTCTTTATCTACTTTTAGGACTTGTGTGAAAATCTGATGATGTTTTAGGTCATATTTATGCAGAAATATAAAAAATTCTAAAGGGTTCACAAACTTTCAAGCACCACTGTACCTGCACAACAAGCACAACATAAAAAGAAAACCCAAGAATCCACCAAGCACCTATTTGATTTAAGGGAATCTAACTTTTAATTTTAATTATGAATACAGTTCTAAGTTCCAGCTCATAGTTTATGAATTTTAGTTTGAAGGATTTTGAGGCTTCTAATGTTCTTACAATTTTACCACAAATATCACAGATGGAATTTGACACAGATGCAACTGCAGTTCTAGAAGCATAGCTACACAAGCGTGCTTTCAGACCAGGTAGGGAGATACAATGTCTGTCACACAAGTTACATGTGTTGACCATCAGTTCTGATCAATTATTTTTGCTTTCTTCATCTTTCAGCCATTTTAGCTAATCTTTCATTTTCATCGTCCTGAATTTTGAATGGGTATATATTTTGCCATTACTCTTGATTGAGCAGAAGATGCTCCCAATTTGAAGGGTCTATTTTCAGAAGTTTAAGGTGATCTTTTGATGTCTCCTTATAATGGAGAAGTGGTCATCTGACTCTTCTGGGGCATTAAGGAGCTGGCTGTACTACAAAACAACAATTTTTTTGGAATTCTATCATTTTCCTTCCTTATTACATGACCAGTTCATCTTAATTGGTGCGTCATCAAAGGTGCTTCAATACCAGAAATGTTACAATTTGTGAAGACTTTGATTAGTAATTTTGTCCTTCCAGGAAACATTGCAAATGTAAATCATAGCTTATGAAGATGAAAGGATTCCAGCTTTTTCATTTGTCTTCTATATGGTGTCCATGCTTAACAATCATAAAGAAGTGTTGGAATAACCACAGCACTGTATACTTTAATCTTTGGCCATGGAACAGTTATGATCTTTATTTAAAGTCTATCATTTCAGCAACCAAATCTGAAGCTAGCTTTAGAAATCCTCACTTCATTTTCTTCATCCAGTGTAGCCTTATTGGTAATTGTCAAGCCTAAATAGCAGAATTTATCACTGCATTTGAGGGCAATTCCATTACTTTTGACAGTTGAATAGTTATCCATTGTTAAAGAGCTAGGTGGAACTTGTCAATCTTTTTTCAAAGTCAGTGAAGTATTTGGCTTAAAAGTTAGTACAAAGAAGACTGAAGTAGTTGATCAACCTTGGATGTCATTCACCGAGTGTGCCACAAGCGCACAGCCATCAGGAAAGAGATCATAATAAAGAGTCTTCATAATTTTCTTTTATTTAAACTGCTGAGTGTTGAAGAGACCCCCAGTGGCTCTGAACAACCCCGGAACACAGATATCTGTGTTCTTGAAAGCATGTTGAAGTATGACTGCAAAGTCCAGCACAAACAATATAGGTGCTAACACACAGCCTTGTTTTGTTCCATTCTTTGCTTGAAATGGGTCCGAAACTTTCCCACCCTGTACAACTTGGGCTTGCATTTCATCCTGTAGGGCAATTATAATGTTCCTCATTTTACATTACAGGCATTTAGCAGACACTCTTATCCAAAGTGACATACAACGTACCTGGAGCAGTTGGGGGTTAGGTGCCTTGCTCATGGGCACTTCAGCCATTCCTGCTAGTCCGGGGAATCAAACCAGCAACCTTTTGGTCCCAAAGCTGCTTTTCTAACCATTAAGCCATGGCTCCCCCCTTTAAAGGAATTCCAAGTTTCTCTAATACTTTCCAAAGGTTTGGTCTGGATGTTGATGTCTGTGAACACCATGTAAAGAGACTCTTCGTATTTGCAGCATTTTTCTTGTACCTGGTGAAGTCATGTCAATGGTTCCTCTTCAGAAGCCACACAGATTCTGAATAAACGGTATCAACAACTGGCACATTTATTCTGTTCAAGATTATCCACACAAGTATTTTGCTGGCAATAGAGAGTAATGAGATACCATGATAATTACTACAAAGTGATCTATTGCCTTTCTTGAAAAGTATGACAATTGAAGCATCTTTGAATTCTTGAGGCACTACCTCTGTCTCAACACTGCACGAAGATTTCTGTGAGTTTCTTTATAAGAAAGGGTCCACCATCTTTTTAAATCTCCACAGGAAGTCCATCTTAACCAGGTGATTTTCCATTGTATAATATTTTGATCAATTGTTTAACTTCTTGAGAAGGTGGTCTGTCAAGGTCTTTTAGTATGGATTTGTGGTGGCACGAGGCATAAAGTATGGATTAGGTCAGTGTAAAGAATTTAATTTGTTGCCAGACTGTGCCACCCTGGGAATTTCACCCAGGGAGATATTTTGGATATGATAACCCCCAAAGAAACACAAAAAGGGCACTTAGGTTCGTTAGCAAGTGAGACAGAGACTGCAGTTCAAGAATACAAAAATACAAATTTTATTATTAACAAGTTAATTTTTCTTTTTAAAAAAAATATCACTCGCTATGGGACAATCAAGAGAAAACCAATCAGGGCTGAGACTCACGGTGCCAGACAGTGCAAATAAAAAGGGGAATCCCAGGAACACCACACATGAAACAACTAAATAAGAAGCAAAAACCACCCGACGTGCAAAACACAACACAAGGGGAATACCATCACCAGGACACCAATCCACCACCGTAGACTCAGCACCTGAATGAGGGGGGAGACCAGAGAGCAACGGGTTAAAAATAGAAACAAAACTATTTAATAACAAAGAAAATAAGAAGTGTACCAATAGACAAACACAAATAACAAAGGAACAGAATAACTAAATCACCATGCTGTTCTCTCACACACGCGTACACACACACAGATAAGACGTGGCTTGACTTAATTAAAAGACAGTGTTACTGAGCCACAGCTTCGCCTGGGGAGCACTGGCAAGCAATGAAAGCAACTGGCCTGCTGAATAGTCAGCGTCAGGCAAGGCAACCAGAAGCCAAGTTGGCCGTGGCAAGGCCGTGCATGCCTGATGCAAGACAAAGCGAAGCAGCACAACATGGTGCAAAGTAACGTGAAGCAAAATAATGCAGAGCAAAACAGCTTAAGGCAAAGCAGCTCAAGGCAAAGCAGCAGTGGTTTCTTGCAGGGTTGCCGGCTTTACGCCACTGCTAGTCTACCTTTACCCTGGAATACAAAGCAAATACAAACATAAGCAACTTACAATGGCTGGAGGAGGAACCTAAAGCCACTGCACTACATACCGGTCAGGCAGTCCAAGACAACACAGCGTGGAGCAGAGGGAGCGACGCTACACAAGATCTACCTGTAAACAAACACACAGGTTGCTGCACATGCAATGCCACAACAGAGGACACATGAAAATAGCACACCTACCAGCGGCGAACAGTGAGAGGCATAAGGAGCGGTGAGCAGCATGCAGCCAGCAGCAACACCCAAGAGAGCTTCTATGACACAAAAATGACTAAAATGAGCACTGAATAGACAATGGGGGAGAGAAGGCAGCTGCTGCCAACAGCCTACCTGTCACCACATGAAAGCAGAAGTACAACCGCAATCCAAAAAAGTTGGGACAAAGTACAAATTGTAAATAAAAACGGAATGCAATAATTTACAAATCTCAAAAACTGATATTGTATTCACAATAGAACATAGACAACATATCAAATGTCGAAAGTGAGACATTTTGAAATTTCATGCCAAATATTGGCTCATTTGAAATTTCATGACAGCAACACATCTCAAAAAAGTTTGGACAGGGGCAATAAGAGGCTGGAAAAGTTAAAGGTACAAAAAAGGAACAGCTGGAGGACCAAATTGCAACTCATTAGGTAAACTGGCAATAGGTTATTAACATGACTGGGTATAAAAAGAGCATCTTGGAGTGGCAGCAGCTCTCAGAAGTAAAGATGGGAAGAGGCTCACCAATCCCCCTAATTCTGCGCTGACAAATAGTGGAGCAATATCAGAAAGGAGTTCGACAGTGTAAAATTGCAAAGAGTTTGAACATATCATCATCTACAGTGCATAATATCATCAAAAGATTCAGAGGATCTGGAAGAATCTCTGTGTGTAAGGGTCAAGGCTGGAAAACCATACTGGGTGTCCGTGATCTTCGGGCCCTTAGACGGCACTGCATCACATACAGGCATGCTTCTATATTGGAAATGACAAAATGGGCTCAGGAATATTGCCAGAGAACATTATCTGTGAACACAATTCACCGTGCCATCCGCCGTTGCCAGCTAAAACTCTATAGTTCAAAGAAGAAGCTGTATCTAAAGATGATCCAGAAGCGCAGACGTCTTCTCTGGGCCAAGGCTCATTTAAAATGGACTGTGGCAAAGTGGAAAACTGTTCTGTGGTCAGACGAATCAAAATTTGAAGTTCTTTATGGAAATCAGGGACGCCGTGTCATTCGGACTAAAGAGGAGAAGGACAACCCAAGTTGTTATCAGCGCTCAGTTCAGAAGCCTGCATCTCTGATGGTATGGGGTTGCATTAGTGCGTGTGGCATGGGCACCTTACACATCTGGAAAGACACCATCAATGCTGAAAGGTATATCCAGGTTCTAGAGCAACATATGCTCCCATCCAGACAACGTCTCTTTCAGGGAAGACCTTGCATTTTCCAACATGACAATGCCAAACCACATACTGCATCAATTACAGCATCATGGCTGTGTAGAAGAAGGGTCTGGGTACTGAACTGGCCAGCCTGCAGTCCAGATCTTTCACCCATAGAAAACATTTGGCGCATCATAAAATGGAAGATACGACAAAAAAAGACCTAAGACAGTTGAGCAACTAGAATCCCACATTAGACAAGAATGGGTTAACATTCCTATTCCTAAACTTGAGCAACTTGTCTCCTCAGTCCCCAGATGTTTACAGACTGTTGTAAAGAGAAAAGGGGATGTCTCACAGTGGTAAACATGGCCTTGTCCCAACTTTTTTGAGATGTGTTGTTGTCATGAAATTGAAAATCACTTAATTTTTCTCTTTACATGATCCATTTTCTCAGTTTAAACATTTGATATGTCATCTATGTTCTATTCTGAATAAAATATGGAATTTTGAAACTTCCACATCATTGCATTCCGTTTTTATTTATAATTTGTACTTTGTCCCAACTTTTTTGGAATCGGGGTTGTAGAAGACGCTGGGACGTGACGTAACCCAGCCTCTGGCAAGCAAGAGGCAGACAGGTGCTCTCTGCTCATCTTTATGCAGCATTCTCATGTAGCGATTGGCTGGGATCGGAACCCAGCTGAACGTCACTAGGACAAATCACTGCATACTGCCACGGGTTGCTGTTCAAGGCAGTTAATGACACTTTCATCTACTGTTTTGTGATTCAGGACTTCTTCAAAGTGGTCAACCCAGTGTTTGAGGATATCATCTTATACCTAAGTAACTGCTTACCATCAGAACTCAGGATTGGGCTAGAGGTTTTGTGTGATGGGTCAAATACACCTTTAAGGCTATCATAGAAGGCTTTCATATTGTGTTGGTCAGCTGCAAGAAGAAGAAGCCTTTGTCATGTGTACACTCAAGCACAGACTTAAGCACACAGTAAAATTCGTCCTCTGCATTTAACCCATTTCAAGTAGTGAACACACACATGCACACACAAGTGAGCAATGAGCACACACACATACCCAGAGCAGTGGGCAGCTATGCTACAGCACCCAGGGAGCAGTTGGGGGTTAGGTACCTTGCTCAAGGGCACTTCAGCCCAAGGCTGCCCCATGTTAACCTTTCTGCATGTCTTTGAACTGTGGGGGGAACCAGAGCACCCAGAGGAAATCCATGCAGACACAGGGAGAACATGCAAACTCTACACAGAAAGGCCCCCATCGGCCTCTGGGCTCAAACCCAGAACCTTCTTGCTGTGAGGTGACCATACTAACCAGTGCTTTGTAATTGCAAAGCTTTATCCTGCTACAAGTTCTTTCATTTCCCTCAATCTGTGCTGGACTTTTCTTCAGCTCTGGCAATAACAAATCTTCTCAGTAGAGTTTTTCTCATTCATATAGTTGTTATAATTCATATGCATTTAATCTATAAACTTGGACACTTCCATGTCATTTTCATGAAACCCATCCTGGTTATTATTTTTCAGAAACCCTAGATGTTCTGCAGAAGATTCATAGAGTACATATTTGAATTCCAAAGTGATTCAGTATCACTACTGATTCAAATTATTTCCAGCCTGTCATACATTTTACTCAATTTTTTCTCAATTACATTGATATTTAAGTTTAGTACAATCAAGTTTACTCAGAAGTTTGGTTTTTGATCTTCTTGGTCTTTTTTAAATTCTGAGTAGCATCATTGATGGGACAAGGAGATGATCTGACCAACATTCAATACCACGTTGGGCGCAGGTAATATAGACATTAGTAGCATCAGATTGTCTGGTTATTACTTAGTCCAGAGTGTGCCAGTGTTTGGATCTTGGGTGGTACCACATTTCACTTAGGTTTAAGGCAGCCGGTTTGCATACTTTTTTTTTTTTAAGTAAGTGTAGTATCTGACCAGGTGGGTGGAGCACAGAAGCATGGCAGGCCAGAACTGAGTTCTCAAAAATTCTTTTTATTTTTAGCTTTTCAGCTTTTCACACTCTCCCAGCCATACATGCGAGCGCGCACACACACACAAGTGTTCTGGTTGGGGAGAGAGCTCCCTTTCTCTGGTCTCTCTCTCCTTTTAAAGGACATGGTCACTGGGGAAGACACACAAACACAGGTTAATTCCCATCAGGTGCAATGATTCCACCACTTACCTTCCCTGACTCTGCCCTCCATTCACAGACCGATGCTTGGCCACGCCCCCGCTGCCACAGTAAGGTTAACAAATTAGAATTTATAGTGAAATCTCAAAATGAGTGAAATTAATCATATACCAAAACAAAAACAAACAAACAAAACAAAACTTAACACTGTGAATTGCAAACAATTTGAAAATACCTATTTAGCCTATGTTAGGGATACAGTGGTGCTGGAAAGTTTGTGAACCCTTTAGAATTTTCTATATTTCTGCATAAATATGACTGAAAACATCATCAGATTTCCACACAAGTCCTAAAAGTAGATAAAGAGAACCCACTTAAACAAATGAGACAAAAATATTATACTTGGTCATTTATTTATTGAGGAAAATGATCCAATATTACATATCTGTGAGTGGCAAAAGTATGTGAACCCCTAGGATTAGCAGTTAATTTGAAGGTGAAATTAGAGTCAGGTGTTTTCAATCAGTGGGATGACAATCAGGTGTGAGTAGGCACCCTGTTTTATTTAAAGAACAGGGATCTATAAACATCTGATCTTCACAACACATGTTTGTGGAAGTGTATCATGCCACGAACAAAGGAGATTTCTGAGGGCCTCAGAAAAAGCGTTGTTGATGCTCATCAGGCTGGAAAAGGTTACAAAACCATCTCTAAAGAGTTTGGACTCCACCCATCCACAGTCAGACACATTGTGAACAAATGGAGGAAATTCAAGACCATTGTTACCCTCCCCAGGAGTGGTTGACCAACAAAGATCACTCCAAGAGCAAGGCGTGTAATAGTCGGCGAGGTCACAAAGGACCCCAGGGTAACTTCTAAGCAACTGAAGGCCTCTCTCATATTGGCTAATGTTAATGTTCATGAGTCCACCATCAGGAGAACACTGAACAACAACGGTGTGCATGGCAGGGTTGCAAGGAGAAAGTCACTGCTCTCCAAAAAGAACATTGCTGCTCGTCTGTAGTTTGCTAAAGATCACGTGGACAAGCCAGAAGGCTATTGAAAATGTTTTGTGGACAGATGAGACCAAAATAGAACTTTTTGGTTTAAATGAGAAGCGTTATGTTTGGAGAAAGGAGAAACACTGCATTCCAGCATAAGAACCTTATCCCATCTGTGAAACATGGTGGTGGTAGTATCATGGTTTGGGCCTGTTTTGCTGCATCTGGGCCAGGACAGCTTGCCATCATTGCTGGAACAATGAATTCTGAATTATAGCAGCGAATTCTAAAGGAAAATGTCAGGACATCTGTCCATCTCAAGAGAAGGTGGGTCATGCAGCAAGACAATGACCCTAAGCACACAAGTCATTCTACCAAAGAATGGTTAAAGACGAATAAAGTTAATGTTTTGGAATGGCCAAGTCAAAGTCCTGACCTTAATCCAATCAAAATGTTGTGGAAGGACCTGAAGTGAGCAGTTCATGTGAGGAAACCCACCAACATCCCAGAGTTGAAGCTGTTCTGTACGGAGGAATGGGCTAAAATTCCTCCAAGCCGGTGTGCAGGACTGATCAACAGTTACCACAAACGTTTAGTTGCAGTTATTGCTGCACAAGGGGGTCACACCAGATACTGAAAGCAAAGGTTCACATACTTTTGCCACTCACAGATATGTAATATTGGATCATTTTCCTTAATAAATAAATGACCAAGTATAATATTTTTGCCTCATGTGTTTAACTGGGTTCTCTTTATCTACTTTTAGGACTTGTGTGAAAATCTGATGATGTTTTCGGTCATATTTATGCAGAAATATAGAAAATTCTAAAGAGTTCACAAACTTTCAAGCACCACTGTATATGACACATAGGCAATGTAGGGCTTTACAAAAGATAATATTTAAGTGATGAATATGTGGCTGCATATATGCTCAGATGCCAGTCAGAATATATGGTCTCATAACAATTCTACAATCAATCAGATTTACTAACCTACACCGCATGTCCATACTGATTCAAAATTGTACACAAGGTGTACATGAGCCTCCACTCACATCAGCATTGATAAATGTCAAGCTTTGCATGGAAATGACCATACACAGAGTTTTCTTTCATACGTTTGTTTCATAAATGATGGCCACTGTTTCTTATTTTGCTAAAAAAGGGGTTAAAATGACAGAGAGAGAGAGAGAGAGAGAGAGAGTGTTCAGGGTTCTTTGAGACTCACAGTATTAATGTTGTGTCCAAGAACTGTGGGTGAGAAACAAACTATTTGCCATGGTGTGTTAAGCTGCTTTTACACAGGCACTTGTGCTGGAGCAAGTTGTTCCCGGAACAAGTTGCTCCAGCCCAACTGCCTGTCTAAACACAATTTGTTCCAGAACACTTTGACACCGGTGGGTTCAACTTGCTCCATGTTACGAGGTGGTGCAACTTGTTCTGGAACATCTTGTTCTGGGCACAGCTTGTTCCCGCTTACCATCTAAACACAACTGGTGGCAAGTAGGAGGGGTTAGGCATGCGCGGTACCATTCATCCGGGTCATTTATCATCCAGACAAGACAGCTTCATGGCAAATTCAGTGGTCAGTTCTTATTGAGTGCTTTTCCTTGTCAAACTTCTCCACCTTTCAATGATGGAGTCAAATGATTCCCAAGCTAATCACAGTGATAACTGGACTAAAGAAGTTTTTACTGTCATCCAGTTATGGGGAGATGCAGATACCCAGTTGGATTTTGAGAACTCGGGCCACAGTGAACTGATTTACCATCAAATCACCAAGCATTTAAACTGAGAAACAGCAGCGAGAGGACCATAAATGAAGTTAAAAACAAGCTAAAAGACTTTTATTTGTGATCAATGATTTGTGCATATGTACTTTTATGTTTGCCTGTCTAACTTCCAGTTTGCCAATGATAAACTGAGTGTATAAATATGAAGGAAAGTGGGCACAACTTGTTCCTGCTGCCTGTGAAAAATCAGCTTTGGAAAAAAAGGGAAAAAAATCCACCATATATATATATATATATATATATATATATATATATATATATATATATATATATATATATATATATAAAAAATCCATAGGCTGGTCTTGTAAAATGTTCTTAGCATATTTTTTTTATTGATTTTATTTTTTTCTTCTTCTTCTGCTACCTGTCATTGCCTCATTCATTGATCAGATCATTGTAGTGCCTCGGATGCAAATACAAATGGTGGATTTATTGTCTTATTGGATGAAAGTTCATTTTCTACAAGGGTAATAAACTGTACCTTTTGCTTGTTGCAAGGGTGGTACCTTCATACCTTTCGTATGTGTCTTTTATTTGAAAAGGTACATGGAGCGTGTGTTTAAAACTTTACTCTTTAAACCCTTTCTAAAGGTGCATTACATCTACATTTACACGTGAAAGACACATTAAGAGTACAAAATAAGGGGTAGCACCATATCTTCAAAGAAAGGTACAGCTTAGGACTATTTTTTTTTCCAAGTTGTGTTTTGTTTTTTTCACTTTCACTCCACTTGACATTACGAAGCACATGTCCATTCTGAGTGCTGAATAGATTTTGTGGTCTACTGTCTTAGTGTTGCCTTCCCTCATGTCTCTCAGGAATTATTGGGATAGTGATTACAGATGACTTTCAGAGAGAGCTTAGGTCAGTATATGTCAGTATTGATTTGTGAGTAGATTGCATTTGTGAGAATACATCTTGTGGGAGTACATCTAGGTGAATCATTTTTAGTTCTTTTCTGGTTCTTCTGATTTTTGTTTCAGTTAGTCAGTCTGTTTATCACACTCCAATTTTTCTCTTTCTTAGAGAAAGCTCCATTAGGGAAATTATACTTTTATGCTTTTTAAATGGCAGTCTGGGGTCCTGCTATGAATTTTTCTGCTTGGGTGGTCTTTGTCCCCCCCCCCCCCCCCCCCATTTTCATCTGTGGGGGGATATCACACTCTTTCATACTTAAGGTGATATTTCTCTGCTGACCATGGGTGGAGCTATTTTTCTATCTCAGAATTTACTTCTGTTAAGCATGCATTAGTCACTGTTTCTCTATCAGATGTGTTTTTATCTCATGGTGGGAACTGTGGCCTCATAATGATCGGAATATGTTAGTTTTGACGAAATGTTTAGTTAGGTTTGAATTTAATTTACATTATATTGTAATTGATACCTGATCCCGAGCTTGTAGGTGAATTGGTTAAGATAAATTGCCCCAAGGTATAAATTAGTGTGTGAATATGTACGCATGGTGTCTTGCAATGAGCTGGCATCCCATCCTGGGTGTATGACCACTAAATACCCAGTGTTTCTGTGACAGGCTCTAGATTCACCACAGCCCTAATCAGACTAAAACAGTTACTAAAAGTGAATGAGTGTATGGTGCAAAGCTGGTGAGCCAGTAGCCAGCTTCTCCCTATCTACAGGCACTCTTCGCTGCAGATCTACTGTGATGCTGAAAAGACAGCACCCCACCCACCAAGCAGTGGCAGTTCAGCACCATGGACAGAGGGACATTGACACGTGCACACACACATACATGCACACACGCAGGAAGGCGCAACCAAACATAGTGCGCATGCCAGCTGCTAATTACAGCGCGTGCATTCACCCTCCAGGAGATCACAGCAGAGTATATAAGGGCTGTGTGCGGCACAACATGTATGTCTTCCTGAACATGAACCCTGATGTTCTGTGTTATCTTTACTCATCAGACACCAGTTCAGACGATGCTCCCACATGCTGGAAGGATGAGAGCTGCTTTCCTCCAGTAATGACCAGCCCATCACTCCTCACCTCCTTGGACCATCCTCACCCCCTTCTCCTTGCCTGGATCACCACCTGCACACCATAGGCTCACCTCACAAAGTAAAGAATCAAACCCACCTGTTTTACACTTCACACCTGTTGTCTGTGTGTCTGTATTACTCCTTGCCACTAGGAGTGCTATAATATCTCATCTCATCTCATTATCTCTAGCTGCTTTATCCTGTTCTACAGGGTCGCAGGCAAGCTGGAGCCTATCCCAGCTGACTACGGGAGAAAGGCGGGGTACACCCTGGACAAGTCGCCAGGTCATTACAGGGCTGACACATAGACACAGACAACCATTCACACTCACATTCACACCTACGGTCAATTTAGAGTCACCAGTTAACCTAACCTGCATGTCTTTGGACTGTGGGGGAAACCGGAGCACCCGGAGGAAACCCACGCGGACATGGGGAGAACATGTAAACTCCGCACAGAAAGGCCTTCGCCGGCCATGGGGCTCGAACCCAGACCTTCTTGCTGTGAGGCGACAGTGCTAACCACTACACCACCGTGCCACCCGGTGTGCTATAATATTTATATATAAATATCCAAAATACATATTTGTATTTTTTAAGCATTTTAGCATCTTGATGCCAGCAGGTATCTGACTTTCCTCTCTGTTTTTATTTATCTTTTCTGTGAAATCGATAATGAGGTCAATGTGCCCAGCATACAGTTTCTCCCTTGGTAATACAGATGATTTAGCTGAGTTAGAATCAGTTTGAAAACTACATCATATTATACATTTGCAACACAAACTCATTACCAGTTAGTCAAGATTCACATAAGAAAGTGCTGATAAGTTTCTATGTGGTGCTTTGTTTGTGACTATCACACTCTTATAAACCCCAATTAAAGAATCTACTATTTTTTCATCTCATCTCATCTCATTATCTCTAGCCGCTTTATCCTTCTACAGGGTCGCAGGCAAGCTGGAGCCTATCCCAGCTGACTACGGGCGAAAGGCGGGGTACACCCTGGACAAGTCGCCAGGTCATCACAGGGCTGACACATAGACACAGACAACCATTCACACTCACATTCACACCTACGGTCAATTTAGAGTCACCAGTTAACCTAACCTGCATGTCTTTGGACTGTGGGGGAAACCGGAGCACCCGGAGGAAACCCACGCGGACATGGGGAGAACATGTAAACTCCGCACAGAAAGGCCTTCGCCGGCCATGGGGCTCGAACCCAGACCTTCTTGCTGTGAGGCGACAGTGCTAACCACTACACCACCGTGCCACCCGGTGTGCTATAATATTTATATATAAATATCCAAAATACATATTTGTATTTTTTAAGCATTTTAGCATCTTGATGCCAGCAGGTATCTGACTTTCCTCTCTGTTTTTATTTATCTTTTCTGTGAAATCGATAATGAGGTCAATGTGCCCAGCATACAGTTTCTCCCTTGGTAATACAGATGATTTAGCTGAGTTAGAATCAGTTTGAAAACTACATCATATTATACATTTGCAACACAAACTCATTACCAGTTAGTCAAGATTCACATAAGAAAGTGCTGATAAGTTTCTATGTGGTGCTTTGTTTGTGACTATCACACTCTTATAAACCCCAATTAAAGAATCTACTATTTTTTCTTCAAAATATTTTCTTGGAATTAATGTTATTGATTGTGATTAATACCATCATTATTTTGCAGCAGATATCTTATTTCTACATCTTCATTCCTTGGTATTATGCTACATTATTGACACATGGGTAGTATAATCCATATTATAGAAAGCAACTGCACTGTGCTGCAGTTTCTAGCTCTGACCTGTGCTCTCATGGCCAGTGGAAAAGGAAAATAGCCTAGTACAGTGATTAATGATCATAATTAGCGGCAAAGAGAATATGTTCCTTTGACCTAGAGGGTTACAAGACTTTTATGTCTTTAACGTGCCATGCATTTGGGAATACACTGGTGAATTTCATCGAAATGTCACCTGATGGAGGATGTCGAAAGTGCAAAACAATACTTGTTTTTTTAACAAAGTGAAGAATAAACATATCAAGAAAATGTGCATCTGGTTACAAAACCCACCTTTATTTTTTATGTATGATACATGTCTGATTCAGAGGCTCCCCCAAGTATTTAGGCAACAACCTGATGTAAACACAGATAAAAATTGTGTGTGTGTGTGTGTGTGTGTGTGTGTGTGTGTGTGTGTGTGTGTGTGTGTTTATATAAAAAAAAACATAGACACAAGTGTTTTACTGGAAAATACACCACTACCATGTTTTATATGAGATACATCTGGGACATGGAGATTTAAAACCATGACATACATCTCAATGTGTCACTTGTAAGGAAATTGATGCATTATTTTGATAAATTTGGGTACCTTTTGTTTGTGAATGTGCTTGTTTAATAAAAAGAAAATCCCATGTCAACTTGAAGATGTATGAAGTTTATCTTCTCGTGTTGAAAAACTCGCATTTTTCATACAAAATACATCGCAGAGCTGAGTGACATATTTAAATAATATTGGCTGGCTTTGAGTGGTATATCAGATATATTCCATTCAGATAGCATGATACTGAACAAGTCAAATATGAGTTTGTTTACAAATTGTCACAGTCACTCACTAGTGCGGAAGTTTTACGTCTCTGACGTGTCTCTTTTCCAGTTTTTCGATGTCTGTTGGTATGGTTTTCTCTTGTAAATATGCGTGAAGAATATCTAATTAAGTTTTGGTAACCTTTTGGGTGTTCAGCATGTCTTTGGTTTCAGTTTTTAGTTTATTTATTTTGTGCTTAATTATAGCATAGCTAATCCTAGCAGTAGCACTGGATAAGCCTTGTCTCCTCTCTTTCCCGGCGGACAAAGAAATGATTCTTTGCATGCGCAGCAGAAAAGTTTTGCCATTGGATATTTGCATGAGCTCTGATGTGTGATGTCGTGTTGCCTTGACAACGTGCAATATTATAACAATATTGCATGCTCATTCTCCATTGGGCAGAGTGGCATAATACATGGAAAATAAGCGATATGATAACAATATTGCATGCCATCAATAAACCCACAAGAAGGAAATAGAATAGATGTTTTTATTCCATGGAAAATGTCACATGTCACTTGTATGTTTGATAATTTCTGACATTTCATGCCAGTGATGTCACTCCCAGTGTTTTCTCACTGACTAGACGCATATTGTCAATGGCAAACTTTTTTTTTAAAGAACATTACATGGTGGCATTAAGATATGAAGTTTATCTTCTCATGTTGAAAATATTGTCACTTGCTCACATTGTTCACTTGTGAATATATCCATCACTCAAAGTTAAACTTCATATCTTTGCACAACTGTGCAAAATTATATATATATATATATATATATATATATATATATATATATATATATATATATATATATATGTGTGTGTGTGGTGTGTGTGTGTGTGTTGTGTCTGTTCTTATATCAACATGCAGTAAAAACTTAGAAGCTTACCAAGTTCCCCAATGTATAAAAAGAAAATCCATGCTATATTTCTGCCATTTTAATGAAGGTCAGTCAGTCTGCTTTTTTGGTTCCAGTGCTTTTTATATTTCTTGTTGTCTTAGCTCTTCTCCTCAGCAAAGATCATTCCCTAATCATGTCTTTCCCATGATTAATTGAACTAATTAATTCATAATGCAACCCTTTGTTGTTACCACCATAAGATTAACAAAAGGGCAAGAGTCCAGTGAAACACACATTTTTGTTATGTTCAACACACTTTTTTTCAGTGGCTCTTTTCCAGATATTCTGTCCAGTGCACTGGGTGGCACATCCAAGTGCCAACGCAGAGCTGGACTGCTTATGAAAAATGTAATTAGCATTCCCAGAGCACTAAATTAATGCCATTTTGAAATCAATAACACTTGACATTCAAATGTCTCTGATGAGAATACACCATAGAAAGGATTGAGTCTCCATTTAGGCTGTACAGATACAATGGAAAAGGATATTTGAATTAAAACCAAATAAGGTTAAAATGCCAAAATGCTGAAATGATATCAACAATTGAGAGTTTCCCAGTGATTTTGAACTGGCATTTTGCAGTGACAGTAACTTGGAAAAAAAGTTTAGGGTAAAAAAATGTAAGTTATTTTCCCAAATTAAACTACATTAACAACAACAACAACAACAACAACAACAGCATCACCTAATAAAAGCAAGAGTTAAGATAAAAGATCTTAAAACAAGCAGGAATAGGTACATTACAAGGCCTGTCAGAGAACCACCAATAAAGACACTGAAGATTTGATGAAGACTATGGAAAATAGATGCAGGCAGTTATCAGCTGCAAACAATTTGTCATCGAGTGCCAGACATAATATTTTCTATCCACATTCACTGGATATGAGCAATTGTGCACTTTGATTGGCTACTCTGCTATGAGGCTATCAGCTCATATACTGTGAGTAGAGAAAAACAAAATGGCGGAGTTTGTTGCTGAACCAACCGTGGATGAAATAAAAACTCTACTCAAAAACAAAACCCCAAAAAATGTTATCAAGTATTTAAAAGAAACAGAAATAGCTGAAAGAATATAGGTTTCTTTTTCATTACATTTACATTAAGTTTCAACAATTACATTAAGTTTCATTTACATTCAACTTGCATTAGACTGACAATTGTACTGTATGTAAGCGATGACCTTTTCATTTTCAAGTATCTGTCAAATACCATCAACACAATACTGACAAAGGATAATAATTTAATGTTACCATATAGTACATAGTCTAGCTGTTGGTTTGTCTCCACAATTTTGTTTATTCTTATGAATCAGTGGTGGAATGCAATTATGTACATTTAGTCAAGTACTGTACTTAAGTACAAATTCAAGGTATTTGTACTTTACTTCAGTGCTTCCAAATTTTTTTCAATTTTGTACTTCCACCTATTGTCAGGTCAGGGGATAGTTCCCTTGCTACTGCTATCATTGTAACACAGTACAACCTGCCGCAATGGACAAGTGGTCGGCGTCTAAACCGGCTCCTCCACCAGCCTAGTGCTGGTGAGGAGGGTGGCATGTCACCCCGCAGGACAAAAAGCAAGACCTGTCAAAGGGCAGATGAGCTCCTCGTGAGCCAACATGCAGCAAGCGCCTGTGGAGCACTCAGGGCACAGATGGACAAATGCATTCTGTTGGCCATCCACTACATCCTGTCTTATCTCTGGCCGTCTCGACTACGTCTTGCTGCTGGGTTCAGATACTTCAGGACGAGAGAGTGAGGCTGACGCTGCGCAACTCTCCCTCACTTTAATCAAAGTCACACGCATGTCATGACTTCATCCCTTATCACATTATCCCTTCATTTCCATCTACTCTTCTCAAGTTCTGCGGCAATGGATTTGTGGCGAAGCGACAGGTGTGGACTCACTGGCAGTCGTAGTCATAACTCTACACATAGGCGGACCAGGCCATATGGTCGTTTTGCAGTGAATGAGACAGCACTGGAATTCGGCAGATCCCTGGTCAACGAAGCAGCCCTCTTCAGGATAGCACTGCTTCCCCCCGTAGCCTGGGGAAGGGACTAGAAAAGGTGTCCTAAACATTGCCTGTCTCACTTTCTCCTGGCCAGCATGCTGCGGCTGGTGGGTGTCTCATATCAGTGGCAAGAAGAGAACAAATAAGTCTAAATCACCTAAAGTGACCTCGGTCACTCTTGGCACATGGAATGTGTGTACCCTCTTGGACCGTGCCGGCTCTAATCGACCTGAGAGAAGGACAGCTCTCATTGCTTGCGAACTAGCCTGTTACAATGTGGAGATTGCAGCACTTAGCGAGACTCGTCTAGCAGAGGAAGGACAACTGACTGAGAAGTCTGCCGGCTATAAGTTCTTCTGGATCGGGCGCGGATCAAACGATTGACGCGAGGCAGGCGTTGGCTTTGCTATTAAGTCCAATTTGGCCAATAAGCTGGCAGTTCCCCCTAAGGGGATAAACGATCACCTGATGACTGCCCGCATGCCACTTCCCATGAATAGATTTGTCACATTGATTAGTGCCTACGCCCCCACCATGACAAACCCTGACGATGTGAAGGAAAGATTCTACGAGGATCTCAAGAACGCCATTGCTGCTGTACCTAGATCAGATAAGCTCATCATTCTCGGTGATTTTAACACCCGTGTTGGCAGAGACATGGGAAGGTGTGCTGGGGAAGCATGGCATTGGCAAGTGTAACAGCAATGGACTCCTCCTACTTGAGACCTGTGCTGCCTTTGATCTTCTCATCACCAACTCAGTCTTCCGTCTTCCGACCCGTAACAAGACGTCATGGATGCACCCCCATTCCAAGCATTGGCATCTCTTGGACTATATCATCACCAGGCAGAGGGACAGACAAGATGTTAGGGTCACCAAGACCTTGTGCGGAGCTGAATGCTGGACTGACCATCGTCTATTGATCTCCAAGATGAATCTTCGCATCACTCCACCAAGAAGGCCCCAATGTGTCAGAGTCCCCAAGCGGTTGAATGTCTCCAAACTTAAGAACGATCTCATCAAGCATGAACTGGCTGAGGAGCTTGATAAGAATTTATTAACTCCCAACACAAATGCAGAGACTGATGTGGAAACTCAGTGGGTGCGTTTTCGTGATATTGTTTACACTACTGCCTCCATTGTTGTCGGTCCTACTACCCGAAAACACCAGGATTGGTTTGATGATAATAATAGTCACATCATGTCCATACTGGAGGAAAAATGCCATCTCCACAGAGCACTTCTCAATGATCCCTCCTCTTCCTCTAAGAAAGCTGCGCTCAGAGAGGCCAAGCGAGCTGCCCAATCCGAGTTATGTCATATGTGTGACGAATGGTTCTGTATGAAGGTCAATGCCATTCAGGCCTATGCAGATAGTAATGATATGAAAAACTTCTACAGCACCCTAAAGACCATGTACGGTCCCACTTCGTCTGGAACGTCCTCTATCCTCAGTGCCGATGGGAACACAATCATCTCGGAGAGGGAGGAGATCCTCGAGTGCTGGGTGGAGCACTTCAACAGCCTCCTCAACTGCCCATCCACCATAAATGAAGAAGCCATAGCAAGATTGCCACAAGTCCCAGTGAACGAAACTCTCGCTGATCCTCCTACTGAAGCAGAAGTATTAAAAGCCATCAAGTCCATGTCCAGTGGGAAGACACCTGGTGCTGACTCCATTCCAGCTGAAATTTATGCTTCTGGAGGACCTAAACTGATCGAGACCCTCACAAGCCTGTTCAATCTGATGTGGGCTCAAGAAAGGCTCCCACAGGACTTTAAAGATGCTTCCATAGCCCACCTTTACAAGCTCAAAGGGAACAGATTTGTATGTGATAACCATCGCGGCATTTCCTTGCTCTCCATCACCAGAAAGATCCTGGGCCGCATTCTGCTTAATCACCTCATCGAACACCTGGAATGTGGCCTGCTACCTGAAAGCCAGTGTGGATTCCATATGGGACGAAGTACCATCAACATGATCTTTGCAGCTCGGCAACTCCAAGAAAAGTGCGAGGAGCAGAACGTTGGTCTGTACACAACATTCGTGGACCTAACCAAAGCATTTGATTCTGTTTGCTGTGAGAGGTTATGGAAGATCATGTCCAAGTTTGGTTGCCCTTGCAAGTTCATTGCAATGGTCCAGCAGTTTCATGATGGCATGAATGCGAGAGTACAGGACAATGGGGAGTTCTCCCAGTCGTTTCCCATCACCAATGGAGTTAAGCAGGGCTGCGTGCTGGCCCCCACTCTATTCAGCATGGTGTTCTCAGCCATGCTGTCAGATGCCTACCATGACGGCGACATCAGTGTCGGTTTTTGTTATCATATGGATGAAAAACTCTTCAATCCTTGGAGGCTGCAAGCAAGGACAAAAGTTCACAAACTTTTTCGGTCCACAGGCAAGCGCCGTCTTGGTGGACCTAAGCTAAGCTACAAAGACACTTTGAAGGCATCCCTCAAGCTTTGCGGCATTCCGTATACATCCTGGGAAAAGTCCGCTGAGGACCGTCCTGTCTGGTGCTCCCTCATAATATCTGGTGTGACTGCCTTTGAAGAGAGGTGCACCAGGGAGAAAGAGCTATGTCGTCAGAAAAGGAAAAACACAGATAGTTCCACCTCCGCCCTTGGCTCAGCCCCGCACATCCCATGTCCCCACTGCAACAGACTTTTCAAGGCAAAGATTGGCCTAATCAGCCATCTTCGCATTCACCCCTCCCCCCAGTGATTCATAGAAGTTGTGGTCATCTTCACACGTGAAAGACGAACATCACTTCCACTCCATGGGTGGCATGGTGGTGTAGTGGTTAGCACAGTCACCTCACAGCAAGAAGGTTCTGGGTTCGAGCCCAGTGGCCAACGGGGGCCTTTCTGTGTGGAGTGTGCATGTTCTCCCCGTGTCTGTGTGGGTTTCCTCCAGGTGCTCCGGTTTCCCCCACAGCCCCAAGACATACAGGTTAGGCTAATTGGTGGCTCTAAATTGACTGTAGTGAGTGTGAATGGTTGTTTGTCTCTGTGTGTCAGCCCTGCAATGACCTGGCAACTTATCCAGGGTGTACCCTGCCTCTTGCCCATCATCAGCTGGGATATGCTGCAGCTTGCCCATGACCCTGCACAGGATAAGCGGTTACAGATAATGGATGGATGGACTTCCACTCCACTACATTTCAGAGTCAAATGTTGTACTCCACTACATTTGTCTGACAGCTGGAGTTACTAGTTAGTTTGAAGATTACAATTTTCATATGCTTCCTGCCCAGTGAAAACCATGTATTTCCAAATTTGGTGATTTTGAATTTGAATGTTTGCAATAAATGAAAGGATTATGTTCCTTTATGGGTTGAGAAAATTGTGAGAACCATCAATGCAATGAACTGTACTGTCAGGAGGCAAGAGAAACACTGACAAACAAGATGCCTTACATAACAGGCAAATTAATTTTTAAACTGCAAAAATGGGATGTTCTTAAAATGTTTTTGAAGGACAACCTGAGAACATTTTCCAAGGGACCAAATGATAACTTTTCCTGAAGGTTCAAGTTCTGTCTCAGTCTGAATGTTGAACAAGGACCAAACCAGAACTTATGAACATCAATAACATTCCTACAGTATAATGTCCCCCATGGGACATTGTGATGGGGACTAATGGGGGACATCATAAACATCCCATAAACAACTAGTGGACATTTCCTGTTTGGTGGGTTAATACTACATACATCCACTGATATTCACACTTAAATAGATTTACTGCACTGGATATGGTTACAATGCAACAATAATGCAACATTCTTGGCAGGGTTTTAGATTGTATTACCATGATAGCGCTGATTCATTTGTTCCTACCTCTGCCATTCATCTAGTACTGTTTTGCTGACATGTGGTAATACGGTATGTCTCTGCTGTGACTGAAGTGGAGCACGAAGTTTGCTTCCCCACAGGAACACAATAACATTCAGATCTCCTAGCATGATGCACACTCTGTGTTGGCTATGGGTGTAATTGCCACACAGTTCAAGGCGTTGTTTGAAACAAGAAAAACAAGGGTTGGGTACCTGATAATGACATCGTATTTGTAATCTTGTATTTGTTTCTTTCCTACTGAGATCCTGAAGTTTTAAGTGTAAACACAATATTTAACTACTGTACCTTATTACGGTATGTAACACACAGATTGCATAATACAATGCTGCATTTGACTTGATAGAAGAAAGTTAGAACTCAGAATTTGGAATTATATTATTTTTAACCTTTGTGCATTTTAGCTACAATTAAGTAATATCACAAAGCAAGAGTGAGATTATACTGACTATCAGCATGGCAGTGATTACCGACACTGAATCACAGCTGTGTTGATATTCAGTATAACTGCACAATTGCAAATGCAATATTGCGTACAACAGTTCTCCATCCATCCATCCATTATATGTAGCCGCTTATCCTGTGCAGGGTCAGGGGCAAGCTGGACCCTATCCCAGCTGACTATGGGCGAGAGGCAGGGTACACCCTGGACAAGTTACCAGATCATCACAGGGCTGACACATCGAGACAAGCAACCATTCACACTCCCGTTCACACCTACAGTCAATTTAGAGCCACTAATTAGCCTAACCTGCATGTCTTTGGACTGTGGGGGAAATTGGAGCACCAGGGGGAAATCCATGCAGACACAGGGAGAACATGCAAACTACACACAGAAAAGCCCCCGGTGGCCACTGGGCTCTAACCCAAAACCTTCTTGCTGTGAGGTGACAGTGTTAACCACTACACTACCGTGCTGCCCTACAACAGTTCTATCAACAAGAAATTAATATTGAGTAACTGACATTTCAGACACAACACAGACAAATGTTCTGTTTATTTTTGTTCAGTTAGTGGAAATAGATCCCAAAGAAGCCACACTCACTTTACAGTATGTCAGCTAGATGGTTAGCTAGCTCACAGTGATTTGTTCATTCCCATTAAAGGTGCTTCTTGTAAAACTGGCTTCCCTTCTTCCTTTTGATCTTCATCTGATGATCTTTCATGTTGTCAAAAGTTATATTCCTGAAAAATATTTTTTTTTGCTATGTTCGCTGATGTCACTAACTTGACTGTAGTAACCGTTTAGAACTAGGAAGTGGAATTTTATATGGTGAATACAGATGAGTGGAGTGATACACACAGTGAAATGACCCAGTGCAGTTATAAGAAATATAAGCACTCTCGGAATGTTGTTAGACCAATCAAATTACTGGACCGGTACTAACAGTTGTATAAAGTGGGATAAAAACATGGAGGTCTTCATATTCATCTTTAGTTAGCACCAATCTAGCCAGTTAGTCATACGAGTGATGTATATTTACCCCCTCAAAACAGCCAACTGTTTAATCAGTGTTATAGATTTAACAAGCTAATATGTCTGTATGTCAACTGATCTAAAGCAAGCACAAGTACGCACAGTATAAATCATTGAAAGTAAAGAAGTGCTGCTTTGTTTACTGTTGATGCTGTGTGCAGCCATGTTGATATGACATCATATACTGAACTCAGGATTGAGAACACATTCTGACTTTCTGAGTAGGAATTATTTAACTTCAGTTGTCTTTTCAATTAACTTCAATGTTACATTAACAAATTAATAAAGCATCAGTTTTATTAGCAGTAATATAAATACAAACCCAATAATACGTTTATCCTCAACAACATAGACACCTATATGATTGTTAAATGATGAAATACTAGGTCATCTTAATATGCAACATTTAGTAGAAGAGTGAACGTTCTGTGCTAATAATATTCTGTGTGAGTGTGAAAATTTTGCAGGCATAACAGGTCACTGATTGAACTGCAACCTGCGAGCTATCAGCACAGCGCTACTACTTAATACTTCATACACATCCACTACTTCATACACTCAACAGCTGCAAAAGCTTTGCATTTACTGAACAGAGCAAGGTGTAGAATATCACTGAGTGAAGATGGATTTCCTAAACTGAGTGCTGCCATGGAAAAAAAAAAAGCCAGTGATTAGTTATGTTGTGTTTATATATATATATATATATATATATATATATATATATATATATATATATATATATAATACACTCCTCTGAGGAAAAAAAAAAAAGCTAATCCAGTTAATTGACTCACTCGTACTTGTGTTAATGAGAAGACAAAATTTCACTTTTTTTAAACCTAAGCCTAAATTGGTAAAAGGCACATACTACAAGAGCATCAATATTAATTTTCATATAATTTACCTTTTGTTAATCATGTTTACTATTGTTGCACATTCTTCAGCATTGCCTTACTCTGCTCTGCAGATTTTAGCTCAGTTATTTGAGATCTCCAAATCTATTACTTGAGAGTTAATAAAGGGAGTTTCAAAACATTTGATATCATTTCACAATCTAATAACTTTACTGATTCTCATTCAATTGACCACAAATTTTAACAGCATGTGTAGAAACAGGTCAAAATTTTATGTTTAATGTTTTTTGTTTTTATATTTTTAGCTATAGAAATGCCATTCACTGGAAAAGAAAAGGTGTTTTGTGTGTTAGAGTACGCTCGAATACACTCAGACAAGACTGTGCAGCGTGCATTTATTAGAGAATTCTCTAAAAATGCACCAACTGCAGTGCAGATTTGGACATGGCACAAAAAGTTCAAAGAGGAAGTCTATATTGCTCAACATTAAGCCTGTTCAGTTTCACTGGCCTAGACTATGTAGTTTCTGGGATATTTACATCTCAAATATCAGGGTTTTTTTTGTTTTTTTTTTAAACACTCTGTATTTTTTCTTTGTTCTTAATGTAGTGATTTTTTAGTGTTGATTTGGGCTTGTTTGTTTCATATATGGTATATACGGTATGATTATTTATAATTTATAAATATCTATTGTTAGATTGCACCAAATGTATTTATAAAGTATTAAAAGTATTATTATTCAATACTGTTCCATAGCTCCTGGCTTTACAGTGGCTCTGAGCAACTCATTCAGATGCTTTTGATTTAATACTGTCTGAATCCATTTAGCTTTTCCACATGATGCTAAAAGTTTTTCAGCAGCAGCTAAATACAATTTCCATTTTTTTGACAGTTCTTAACTTAATAGACTGATGTAATGCTGTTACAGCTTCACATTTCACTATCCCTCTCAGCAGGTGTGTCTGAGGTGTCATTATACGATCAAAACCTCTGTTTAAGAGTATTGATTCATCATGAGGCATTTGCCTTTGGTGCACTACTCTTATATAACATCAGACTATCTCTTTATTTTTCCTGCCCTCCAAGTGAAAGAAGAGCATGAGAGATAGAGTGTGTGAGAGAAGTACTGTAGTATTTAATCTAATCAACTATGAGCCAGCATGCACCATCTGAGCTGGACACTGACATAACCAATTGACTGGTGTCAAAGCAACTTGCTGGCACTGCCTTATCATCGATTGGCCTTTGTTGAGCCTCTATAAAGTTGCGTCTACATAATTAGGTTATCCCAGTCACTCCTCCTCTACCATCTCCCTGCTCTTGTGTGTGGCAGAAGTGTTCAATGCTCACCAGACAGGACACGCTCAACTAATTTAACTCCTTTTGTGTCCATTGACTAGCAATTTGCTCTTCTTCTGAATGCTCTTGTGGAGCACTGTGAATAGTCCAAAAGCAGCTCCATCCTGGTGTACATGCTCAATGGTTTGAATAGATACAAAGAGTATATCCCTTACAATCATTACACAATGTTATGACTCTTCAAAAAAAAAAGTAGAATAATTTATAATGCATATGGTCCCCACTGGAATACATAATTGGAAGACATAAAAGTCATTTGGGAGTCACCAGACACAATTTCACCCACTGTGCTTTAATAAAGCTGAAACTGTGACTGATTGTGCGTTGCTGCTTTGACAGAGCTGGCAGACAGGAGAGGAGAGCAGGGATTATTGTAACAGTGTTTTTATTTTTTGTTTAGTTTCTCAAAAACCACAACACCTACACCAAGCAAAATATGACACAAATATCTTACATTCTTCTGCGACAAAATGATTCAATTTATGTCACTTTACAGTTAGCAAATTAGATGTAAATAAACATCTTAAGTCACTTGTAACATTATTTTGGTGACATATAATAATATGAGAAAGAATATAGTGGGAAAGGAAAGTAGAATGGCATGAAACTTTTTCTAAATGTTAGCTCTCATCTGTTATTAGCAAGCACTAATGTTGTAGTCAAGCCCACCTAAACAGAGATCAAGTCATGACCAAGATCAGGGTGTATCAAGACCAAGGCAAGGCCAAGATTTTGAGGGGTTGAAACCAAGTCAAGACCAAGATCAAAGCAGTGCAAGACCAAGTCAAGACCAGGATCAGACAAGTGCATTTGAAGGGGGGTGGGGAGGGGTGACGGCCATTAACAGTAACGAAAATTTCAAATTGGCAATGAGTCATGTTATTGATTGCATTTGAAGCAAGAAGTTTTACATCCAATCACAGTAATGATGTTAACAAATAAATCAGACAATGCACAGGCAATTTAGTGATATTCCCACAGTTGTGGTCTTGACCAGTCTTGAAATAAAATCTCGAGTCTCTTTGAGACCGAGACAAGACCAAGACCTTCAAAAAGTGGTCTTGAGACCAGACATGAGACCAAACCAGTCTCAAGTACTACAACACTAGCAAGCACATGTCAAATGTTTTGGTTTATTTGATAAAAGTTTAAAGGTACACTATGTAGGATTTGTGGAACTCTATTAGCAGAAACAGAATAGAGTATCCATAACTATGTTTTCTTTACTGTATCACTTGTAACTACCGTAAATCCTCTAATACTGGCCTGTATTCCATTACTGGCCGGGACTCTAATATTGGCCGGTCTCGCTGTCGGAGGAGGTAAATAATGGCCGGACTCTAATACAGGCCGGGGCTATAACCAACGATGTTTCTGAGATCATAGTGGCCTTACACAATCGTTCCGATCTGAAAGACAATTGTGATCAGTGGCGCCGCCAGGCGTATGGCCGTACGCACTAGGCGTACCTTGGGGAGAGAGATATTTTTTTTTTTAATTATAATTGTTACCTGAATGCTTTGGCAATGCAACATAATTTGAGAAAGAGAGAGAGAGAGAGAGAGAGAGACGTGTGTGTGCCGGCGCATTTGTGTGCTTCAGGAGTGGGCGGGGTGTGCGTGACCAAGAAAGCTCATTGGTCAATGCAGATATACTTTTCTTGCACCACTGAGATTCTCTCCAGTTTTGAGAAACGGAGACAGACAATCGTCAGTAGTCAGAGCTTGTGCGAGAATTTATTGAGAAGCGAGTCAAAAATGAGTAAACGAACCCTGAAACAAACGAGCTTGTTTCAGACTTTTACGAAAAAGTCCAAAAGCAGTGATCCAGGGGTGTCATCTGCTTGCCAGTCCTCTCCAGTATCAGCTAGTAACACGGCACCGGCAGCTTCCACTCCTCCGCAACCGAGCAGCAGTACGCTGCAGCTGGATGCTAGCTCAGTTCCTTTGAGGGAATTGCCTTCATCTACCTCTGAGTTTGAAACTAGCCATACATCCAGTGAATTTCATATAAGAACACCTACATCTCCCCATGTCCCTTACGATCAGAAGTAGATGGTTGCTCCACCTTGCTGACAAATGAGCCATCAGATAGCTTTACTAATGAGCCACGAGTCAGCCCGCTATCACTGACATCAGATTTATCAGACATGGGTAAACTTCAACCAGATGCCTTAAAATGTGCACCGGACTCTGTAAAGCTCAATGTCCTACAGAACCGCTTCAAACCAGACAGAGGGTGGGTGGCTCCTTCTACTCTGGTTTTCGGTAAACTCAGAAAAATACCCGAGGAGTTTTTCAGCGAGTCTCTGTACCCCACGTTGCGCTACAGTGTGTGTCAGAGTCGTGCGTGCGGTAGTGCTGAGCAAGTTCACTAGATTCTAATCGAGGCTATAAAGAGTTTATTGTTTATTGTCGTGTGTAGTTCACATATGTTGTTCAAATATCAGCCTGTGTTCATGGAAGGCTATTGTTCAATTTCAAGTTAAAGTTCTATCGTTGTTTTGTGTATAAGCCTATAGATCGACTCTTCGTAGAAACTGCAGCACGCAAGCGTTTTTTTTTTTTGGGGGGGGGGGGATTACACCGCTAGTGCGTACCTTACAGTTCAACCCTGCAGGCGCCCCTGATTGTGATTACCGGTAGGTCTGGTGGTAACCAGGCAACCAAGCATCAACCTATTTTATAGGTTCAAATAGACACAAAATCTCGTTTTTATTCATTCCACTGGTAGTCTGTTTTGCTCAAATAGAAATAGAGGCCTGCCTCTAATTCTGGCCTCCTTCCAATAATGGCCTGGACCAAGATGCACTTGAGTGAAATAAAGGCCCCGGCCTATATTAGAGGATTTACGGTACACAATGTTGTGTTTTCATAAGCTTACAGTGGTGCTTGAAAGTTTGTGAACCCTTTAGAATTTTCTATATTTCTGCATAAATATGACCTAAAACATCATCAGATTTTCACACAAGTCCTAAAAGTTGATAAAGAGAACCCAGTTAAACAAATGAGACAAAAATATTATACTTGGTCATTTATTTATTGAGGAAAATGATCCAATATTACACATCTGTGAGTGGCAAAAGTATGTGAACCTTTGCTTTCACTATCTGGTGTGACCCCCTTGTGCAGCAATAACTGCAACTAAATGTTTGCGGTAACCGTTGATCAGTCCTGCACACCGGCTTGGAGGAATTTTAGCCCATTCCTCCGTTCAACTCTGGGATGTTGGTGGGTTTCCTCACATGAACTGCTTGCTTCAGGTCCTTCCACAACATTTCCATTGGATTAAGGTCAGGACTTTGACTTGGCCATTCCAAAACATTAACTTTATCCCTCTTTAACCATTCTTTGGTAGAACAACTTGTGTGCTTAGGGTTGCTGTCTTGCTGCATGATCCACCTTCTCTTGAGATTCACTTCATGGACAGATGTCATGACATTTTCCTTTAGAATTCGCTGGTATAATTCAGAATTCATTGTTCCATCAATGATGGCAAGCCGTCCTGGCCCAGATGCAGTAAAACAGGCCCAAACCATGATACTGACACCATCATGTTTCACAGATGGGATAAGGTTCTGATGCTGGAATGCAGTGCTTTCCTTACTCCAAACATAACGCTTCTCATTTAAACCAAAAAGTTATATTTTGGTCTCATCCGTCCACAAAACATTTTTCCAATAACCTTCTGGCTTGTCCACGTGATCTTTTGCAAACTGCAGATGAGCAGCAATGTTCTTTTTGGAGAGCAGTGGCTTTCCCCTTGCAACCCTGCCATGCACACCATTGTTGTTCAGTGTTCTCCTGATGGTGGACTCATGAACCTTAACATTAGCCAATGTGAGAGAGGCCTTCAGTTGCTTAGAAGTTACCCTGGGGTCTTTTGTGACCTCGATGACTATTACACACCTTGCTCTTGGAGTGATCTTTGCTGGTTGACCACTCCTGGGGAGGGTAACAATGGTCTTGTATTTCCTCCATTTGTACACAATCTGTCTGACTGTGGATTGGTGGAGTCCAAACTCTTTAGAGATGGTTCTGCAACCTTTTCCAGCCTGATGTGCATCAGCAATGCTTTTTCTGAGGTCCTCAGAAATCTCCTTTGTTCGTACCATGATACACTTCCACAAACATGTGTTGTGAAGATCAGACTTTGATAGATCCCTGTTCTTTAAATAAAACAGGGTGCCCACTCACACCTGATTGTCATCCCATTGATTGAAAACACCTGACTCTAATTTCACCTTTAAATTTACTGCTAATCCTAGATGTTCACATACTTTTGCCACTCACAGATGTGTAATATTGGATCATTTTCCTCAATAAATAAATGACCAAGTATAATATTTTTGTCTCATTTGTTTAACTGGATTCTCTTTATCTACTTTTAGGACTTGTGTGAAAATCTGATGATGTTTTAGGTCATATTTATGCAGAAATATAGAAAATTCTAAAGGGTTCACAAACTTTCAAGCACCATTGTAGAATGAGCCCTTCATATTAACATAGAGAGTGGGTCCTATTCTATGGTCCCTGCCATGTTGTGCTGTCATGTTTCTACAGTAGCCAGAACAGAAAATCAAATGGCTCTAGAGAGCACATTTCGCATTATTACAAGTGGCAGCTTGAACCCAGTGCCAAAAGGAAGACCAAGAAGAAGAAAGGAAGACAAAGAATGTAGGTAGTCATTGAAGAGACTGATGGTGTTCAGTATAGGTTTGCTTTTTCTTTTCATTTAATAGTTTGTTAAATATTAATATAAATGTTTGGCCCTGATATTTACTTATGTTGCAATTAAAGGGTACCAGTACAGCATTTAAACATGATCAATATTGGTAGTACGGACTCTAATTATAATAATACACACAAGTGCAGCCACCTGATTAGCTATCATAAGCTTAAAAGTCCAAAAGCATGTCAAGGTTTATCGCACATGGGCAACCAGTATTCACTGATATCCAGGCCCTAGAAGTTAAGCATAGCTGATGTAAACATACTTGTTAGCCTGGATTTATTCAGATGAAAGAAAGTTATCTTCAAGTCAGTATGGACAGTGGAGAAACTGGATATCGGTGTGAACCTCAGAAAAAGGACTATCCACATCTGGTAAATGATTTAAACAGTGAATCGTCAGGTGATTCTAATGATGAAATTGGTGGTGTTTGCAAGCACAAAGTCGGGAAGGCAGATTGAAGGGTTTAGCAGATATCTGGTGCTGATGTGGAAAGTGTGCCAAGGAGAAAACTAACATTGACTGTGTTTGTTGTAAAGAGCACAGATTTTATGGGATAAAATAATCAACATCATTATATTGTTATATTTATACTATATAATAATCTATATTATAATATAATGATTGAATTGTTTCACGAATAATCCTGGTTTGGAAACATATGTCACATACAAGCCTGCATTGGAAATGGACAACATACAGAACATGATAGCCTGTGTGTAGCATATAGCATGATAGCATGGTAGCCTGATGTGAGAGGGGCAGCACCAGATTGAGAAATAAAAAATCGATAAGCGACCTATTATAGAACCTAAGTGTGTGCATGTATTTATGTACATACATATGTCCACACTAACTATAAAGCTTATTAATTAATTAATTAATTAATTAATTAATTAATTAATTAATTAGTTAGTTAGTTAGTTAGTTAGTTAGTTATTGCATGTGTGAAGACAGCAATAGACATGGAATGTGCCACAATAGTTTATATGGTCTAAATATAGGCTGGTGACAGCTCGAAGCGGAGTGTGAATTTATAGCAGAGCAGAGCAAAGTGTGGATCACTGGACAAAGAAATTTGTATCTTTATTTACATAAGATAGATAGGTTTTTATCTGGCACTTACTTTAAAGTGCTTTTTGAAAAAAAAAATAACATGAGATTATTTCCTAACACATTTTACACTCATCGGGAGCTCTGCTTTTAGGCAGTGCCTATACAGTGCCTTTCAAAAGTATTCATCCTTCTTGGTGTTTGTCCTGTTTTTTTGTGGGTTTTTTTTTTTTTACATTACAAGCTGGAATTAAAATGGATTTTTGGGGGGTAAGCACCATTTGATTTACACAACATGCCTACCACTATAAATGTGCACATTGTTTTTTGTTTTTATTGTGACACAAACAATAAGTAAGATGAAAAAACAGAAATCTGGGGTGTGCATAGGAATTCACCTCCTTTCGGATGAAACCCTTAAATAAGAGCTGATCCAACCAATTCACTTCATAAGTCACATAATTAATTGATTAAGACCCACCTGTGTGCAATCAAAGTGTCACATGATCTGTCACATGATGTTTGTATAAATCAACCTGTTCTGGAAGGACCCTGACTCTGCAACACGACTAGCAAGCAACATGAGAACCAAGGAGCACTCCAAACAGGTCAGATACAAAATTGTGCAGAAGTATAGATCAGGGTTGGGTTATAAAAAATATCCCAGACTTTGAATATCCCAGGGAGCACCATGAAATTCATGATAGCAAAATGGAAAAAAAAATATGGCACTGCTACAAACCTGACAAGAGAAGGCCACCCACCAAAACTCACAGACCAGGGAAGGAGGGCATTAATCATAGATGCAACAAAGATACCAAAGATAACATTGGAGGAGCTGCAAAGATCCACAGCAGAGATGGGAGTATCTGTCCATTGGACCACTTTAAGCCATACACTCCACAGAGCAAGGCTTTATGGAAGAGTGGCCAGAAAAAAAGCCATTGCTGAAGAAAACATGTTTGGAGTTTGCCCAACAGCATGTGGCAGACTCCCCAAACACATGGAAGAAGATTCTCTGGTCAAAAGAGACAAAAACTGAACTTTTTGGCCATCATGGGAAATGCCATGTGTGGCACAAAACCAACACCCTGAGAACACCATCCCTACAATGAAGCATGGTGGTGGCAGCATCATGCTGTGGGGATATTTTTCATCTGCAGGGACAGGAAAGCTGAAGGAAAGATGGATGGCACTAAATGCAGGGCAGTTCTGGAGGAAAACCTGTTTGAGTCAGCCAGAGGTTTGAGACTGGGATGATGGTTCAGGGTCCAGCAGGACAATGACCCTAAACATACTGCTAAAATGACACTGGAGTGGTTTAAAGGGAAACATTTAAATGTCTTGGAATGGCCAAATCAAAGCTCAGACCTCAATCCAATTTATAATCTGTGGCATAACTTGAAGATTACTGTACACCAATGCAACCCATCTAACTTGAAGGAGTTGGAGCAGTTTTGCCTTGAGGAATGGGCAAAAATCCCAGTGGCTAGATGTGCTAAGCTAATAGAAACATACCCCAAGAGACTTGCAGCTGTAATTGTAACAAAAGGTGGCTATACAAAGTATTGACTTTGAGGGGGATGAATACCTATGCACACTCCAAATTTCTGTTTTTTTCATCCTAATTATTTTTTGTTTTGTTTTGTTTTTTATTGTGACACAATGTGCACCTTTAAAGTGGAAGGCATGTTGTGTAAATCAGCATCAGATTTTTGGTGCTAACCCCCTCAAAATCCATTTTAATGCCAGCTTGTAATGCGACAAAACGGGACAAACACTAAGGGGGATGAAGGCACTGTGTGTGTGAGTTTGTTTATATATATATATATATATATATATATATATATATATATATATATTCAGCACAGTGGTGTAGTAGCTAGCACTGTCACCTCACAGCAAGAAGGTTCTGGGTTTGAGCCTAGTGGCTGACAGGGCCCTTTCTGTGTGGAGTTTGCATGTTCTCCCTGTGCCTGCGTCGATTTCCTCTGGGTGCTCTGGTTTCCCTGACAGTCCAAACACGTAGGTTAGGCTATTTGGTGGCTCTAAATTAGCTGTAGGTGTGAATGTGAAAGATTGTCTGTCTCTGTGTGTCAACCCTGCAATGACCTGGCGGCCTGTCCAGGGTGTACCCCACCTCTTGCCCATAGTCAGCTGGGATAGGCTCCAGCTTGCCCATGATCCTGCACAGGATAAGCGGTAACAGATTTTATCTCATCTCATCCCATTATCTCTAGCCGCTTTATCCTGTTCTACAGGGTCGCAGACAAGCTGGAGCCTATCCCAGCTGACTACGGGCGAAAGGCGGGGTACACCCTGGACAAGTCGCCAGGTCATCACAGGGCTGACACATAGACACAGACAACCATTCACACTCACATTCACACCTACGGTCAATTTAGAGTCACCAGTTAACCTAACCTGCATGTCTTTGGACTGTGGGGGAAACCGGAGCACCCAGAGGAAACCCACGTGGACACGGGGAGAACATGCAAACTCTGCACAGAAAGGCCCTTGTTGGCCACGGGGCTCGAACCCGGACCTTCTTGCTGTGAGGCAACAGCGCTAACCACTACACCACCGTGCCGCCCACAGATTTTATATATATATATATATATATATATATATATATATATATATATATATATATATATAAAGCTTAGGGGTGGCACGGTGATGTAGTGGTTAGCTCTGTTGCCTCACAGCGAGAAGGTCCGGGTTCGAGCCCCGTGGCCAGCGAGGGCCTTTCTGTGCGGAGTTTGCATGTTCTCCCCATGTCCACGTGGGTTTCCTCCGGGTGCTCCAGTTTCCCCCACGGTCCAAAGACGTGCAGGTTAAGTTAACTGGTGACTCTAAATTGACTGTAGGTGTGAATGGTTGTCTGTGTCTATGTGTCAGCCCTGTGATGACCTGGCAACTTGTCCAGGGTGTACCCTGCCTTTCGCCCGTGGTCAGCTGGGATGGGCTCCGGCTTGCCTGCGGCCCTGTAGAGCAGGATAAAAGTGGCTGGAAATAATGAGATGAGATATATTAGCTTTGAATGTCTATACTATTCTCATTAATTGGCTTGCAGAGCCTGAATCACTTTTCTGTGGATCATACTGGAATACTGTTGGCACAACATCAGGTTTGAATCTAATGCACTCTGTGTAACCCAAGAACTTGGGCTGTAGATTCCTTTCAAAACAATTGATCTCAGAATGGTCCTTGCAGACAACAGAAATTCTACTAGAGGAGAGTGTTTCAAAATTGTGAACTGTTTCTAAGTTGTGTAGCCACTGTTTAGCAAGTCATTTATATTGTTTGGTTGTTCACAATGGAACACAGAAAAAAATGCTTTCCCTTATTATCACATTTATTATTTTTGTAAACATAGCCTTTGCACTCTGACATTTTTTCAACAATGTTTTGTACGTCTGGCTACATTGTGGTGTCAGGACTGGCGAGTCAATCAAGATGCAAGAAACCTATTAACAATACTACATCATGCTGACCTTTGAGTGTGTACTGCTGGTCAAACAAATAAACTTCAACTTGAAACCCACAAACTGGCAGTATGGCTGTGCCTTTGAGTGAGCAGGAATATAACAGAATTTCAAAGCACTGCTTTATGCAACACAGTGTGACAATACAGGGTAGTCAAAATGCATTTGTGCAAAATGTTTAATATTTCTTGACTATGTTTATTCTTCATTCTTCATTCTTTCTTCATTTTCATTCTTCATTCTTTATTCTACCCTTTAAAAGTTACGCTGCTGCATCAGTGGTTTTGTTTGTATAGAATATCTCCCCTGCCTGATATTGTAATGGTATGTTCCATTTAACATAAATGGATGTGGAAATAAGATGGTCAGATTAGGTGTAACATAGTTTTCTGAACAAAATTCTAATGAACAAACTGGAATTGGTGTCAGTATTAGATTAGTAAAGGTTTAGTTTGCTTGAAGATTTTTTTTGTTTTCTGAGATTTTTTTTCATCCTTGTTATAAATGATCTGCTCCATAAGCAGTCAAGGGAAACAGAAGAAGAGCTGTGACAAAGAAGAAGAAGGAAGAGGTAAATGCCAGTCAGATAGTATTCTTGCTTGTGTAATGGGTGGTTACAGTAAAATAAAATTATGCTCACACTTTAAGCCTGTTTGAAGTTTTATTTCTGCACATTTAGGGTAAGTGTGCATGTAAAACTCAGGCAAACAGCTAGCCTACCAACCATATACCAGGCTTTTAGTTTTCAGAGGAAAACTTTAAAAGATTCAAAAGTGCTTATGACACGAGTGTTGTTTTATTTTAGTTTTATATCACAAATTTATCAGGAATCCACCTAAAATGATTGAAATATGGATTAGTCAAACAGTCATTTAGACAAAGCAAGATATTAAAGCACTTGATGGCCACCATAGGTTCTAATGCATGCTTGAACAGGGAGGGGTGAGGGAAGGCTATTCAATTGGTTGCAGTCTGCAATCTTACCGCTAGATGCCACTAAATCCTACATAATGTACCTTTAACATTTTCAACATCTATCACAAAACAATGCAAGTTCACAAAAAAGGTTATGAACTGAAAAAGACACTCACAAAACAATGCAAATTGATAAAAACAAACAAACAAACAAACAAGCTCAGAAAAAAGAATCCAGACTGTATATACCTACATTTTCACTCCACTAAAAATGTCCAGGGAATATCATATGAATGGAGGTATCTCCTATATTTGTACTGCATTTATAAAGGTCCCATTCAACAATTAAACTGTATCACACTGAGAAATTACAGTCCATCATCATTTCCTCTTTCAGGCAATAACTGATAATTCTATCAATGATCATAATCATAAAAGTGATGAAAAATTACCAGTGCCTTGTTTAAATAATGTATCTTTTCTTCAGTAAATTACCTGGTTAGAACACACCACATACCATTCTGTCACTGAGTAGCTGTCCATCTGTTCAATTTAGAGGTGTGTTATTTTAAATTAATATTAGGCAGATTGTTTAGTGTCACTTTACAATAAGATTACCATTATTAAAGTGCTTGTCTTACGGAAATGACATTATAAAATCCTGGATTTTCTGTCTGCAATATGCTCAAATGGGTTATAAAGTGGGCGGCACGGTGGTGTAGTGGTTAGCACTGTCGCCTCACAGCAAGAAGGTCCGGGTTCGAGCCCTGTGGCCAGCGAGGGCCTTTCTGTGCGGAGTTTGCATGTTCTCCCTGTGTCTGCGTGGGTTTCCTCTGGGTGTTCCGGTTTCCCCCACAGTCCAAAGACATGCAGGTTAGGTTAACTGGAGACTCTAAATTGACCGTAGGTGTGAATGTGAGTGTGAATGGTTGTCTGTGTCTATGTGTCAGCCCTGTGATGACCTGGTGACTTGTCCAGGGTGTAACCCGCCTTTCACCCGTAGTCAGCTGGGATAGGCTCCAGCTTGCCTGCGACCCTGTAGAACAGGATAAAGCGGCTACAGATAATGAGATGAGATGATGAAATGGGTTATAAAGTTCACTGATAAATAAAAAAAAAATTGGCTCGAAAAATAATTTTTTTTGCATCTGATTTCTGTTCCAAAAATCACTAAAAGCTTGTCCGCCATTGTTTGATCGTAGCAATTTATAGGTCAGTGACACTGCATGTGTGGCGTCATATGCGCCACTGCCTTCTTTTGTGTCCACACTGACTCTATAATATTCTTTGCAATGGTATGTGCTCTTGATACTAATTCTTTTGAAAAAGATGATTCAAATTATGTGGGAGCCAGTAGGAGCTGAGCTCCCATAGAGTGTGGTCTGGCTCCCATAAAAGCAGTAAAATCATATATCTGTGGGGGTCTCTAAAAATGCAGTTGCATTATATTGTAATCACAAATAAAGCTCATTTTCCCTTAATATTTTGAGCAATATTTACATTAAAGATAAACAAATAGCCTTAAATAATAAGAAGAATAAACATGTTTTCCAAAAGAATGCATTACAGCTACAGTGGTGCTTGAAAGTTTGTGAACCCTTTAGAATTTTCTATATTTCTGCATAAATATGACCTAAAACATCATCAGATTTTCACACAAGTCCTAAAAGTAGATAAAGAGAACGCAGTTAAACAAATGAGACAAAAATATTATACTTGGTCATTTATTTATTGAGGAAAATGATCCAATATTACATACCTGTGAGTGGCAAAAGTATGTGAACCTCTAGGATTAGCAGTAAATTTAAAGGTGAAATTAGAGTCAGGTGTTTTCAATCAATGGGATGACAATCAGGTGTGAATGGGCACCCTGTTTTATTTAAAGAACAGGGATCTATCAAAGTCTGATCTTCACAACACATGTTTGTGGAAGTGTATCATGGTACGAACAAAGGAGATTTCTGAGGACCTCAGAAAAAGCATTGCTGATGCACATCAGGCTGGAAAAGGTTACAGAACCATCTCTAAAGAGTTTGGACTCCACCAATCCACAGTCAGACAGATTGTGTACAAATGGAGGAAATACAAGACCATTGTTACCCTCCCCAGGAGTGGTCGACCAGCAAAGATCACTCCAAGAGCAAGGTGTGTAATAGTCATCGAGGTCACAAAAGACCCCAGGGTAACTTCTAAGCAACTGAAGGCCTCTCTCACATTGGCTAATGTTAAGGTTCATGAGTCCACCATCAGGAGAACACTGAACAACAATGGTGTGCATGGCAGGGTTGCAAGGGGAAAGCCACTGCTCTCCAAAAAGAACATTGCTGCTCATCTGCAGTTTGCAAAAGATCACGTGGACAAGCCAGAAGGTTATTGGAAAAATGTTTTGTGGACGGATGAGACCAAAATATAACTTTTTGGTTTAAATGAGAAGCGTTATGTTTGGAGTAAGGAAAGCACTGCATTCCAGCATCAGAACCTTATCCCATCTGTGAAACATGGTGGTGTCAGTATCATGGTTTGGGCCTGTTTTACTGCATCTGGGCCAGGACGGCTTGCCATCATTGATGGAACAATGAATTCTGAATTATACCAGCGAATTCTAAAGGAAAATGTCATGACATCTGTCCATGAAGTGAATCTCAAGAGAAGGTGGATCATGCAGCAAGACAGCAACCCTAAGCACACAAGTCGTTCTACCAAAGAATGGTTAAAGAGGGATAAAGTTAATGTTTTGGAATGGCCAAGTCAAAGTCCTGACCTTAATCCAATGGAAATGTTGTGGAAGGACCTGAAGCAAGCAGTTCATGTGAGGAAACCCACCAACATCCCAGAGTTGAACGGAGGAATGGGCTAAAATTCCTCCAAGCCGGTGTGCAGGACTGATCAACGGTTACCGCAAACATTTAGTTGCAGTTATTGCTGCACAAGGGGGTCACACCAGATAGTGAAAGCAAAGGTTCACATACTTTTGCCACTCACAGATGTGTAATATTGGATCATTTTCCTCAATAAATAAATGACCAAGTATAATATTTTTGTCTCATTTGTTTAACTGGGTTCTCTTTATCAACTTTTAGGACTTGTGTGAAAATCTGATGATGTTTTAGGTCATATTTATGCAGAAATATAGAAAATTCTAAAGGGTTCACAAACTTTCAAGCACCACTGTAGGTGCATACTCTCGTGAATGCAGCACCACCACGCCAATGTGCATGCAAACTATCCTTTTGAGACCTCGCAAATGTTAACAGACACACAAACATTAATCCTTTCAGAAGGAGAACCACTTGACCTCGGTTTCATTCATTGGTTAAGTTTTCAAGAAAAAGATCCCAACCACAGCCTACTGAAAACAGACCACTTTGGTCGATTTTGTCTGCGTGATGGTAAGAGAATGGCTTTTACTTTCTACTAATAGAATGCATTCTCCCTCTGTGTAAAGTGTAGGCTATAGGAAAATATCAAAAACAATATGTTCAACAGGGGCGGCATGGTGGTGTCATGGTTAGCGCTGTCACCTCACAGCAAGAAGGTCCAGGTTCGAGCCCTGTGGCCGCTGAGGGCCTTTCTGTGTGGAGTTTGCATGTTCTCCCCGTGTCCACATGGGTTTCCTCCGGGTGCTCCGGTTTCCCCCACAGTCCAAAGACATGCAGGTTAGGTTAACTGGCGACTCTAAATTGACCGTAGGTGTGAATGTGAGTGTGAATGGTTGTCTGTGTCTATGTGTCAGCCCTGTGATGACCTGGCGACTTGTCCAGGGTGTACCCCGCCTTTTGCCCGTAGTCAGCTGGGAAGTGTCATTATAATAATTATATTATTTTATAATTTTAATAATTTTATTTTAGCTGTCTATAGTAGGATATATTGAGTGCTGTTTTAGGAACACCAGATCCATTACATTCTTTGGCATGCAATGGATTTGAAGTCAGATTAAATAAAGGAAATAAAAAAAATAGCACAAATAAACCGTTATTGGAGAATCAACCATAGTTTTAAATGTATTCACCCAGTTGCTCTGATTGACTTGTATTTGTGTTTCCTTTTCTTTTACTTTATGTTCCAGCCTTTTAATTTTGGACTGCAGAGCTTTCTTTTCTGATTTCAGAATTAGGCAGTTGTTGCACTGTAAATTAGATGAAAGAGGTGGACTTGATGACAATGGCTGTCTTGTAAAGTCTGGAGTGAGAGAAGTACTTGAATGAGAGAGTGGAGTTGTAAAAATATGTAACGGTTGCAGAGGTATGGTGATTTTAGTGAAATCAATCACAGTAATTGCGCACTGACCCCCCCCCCCCCCCCCCACACACACACACCTCTACCTAACATTGTAGCACAAAATAGAAGGGTCTACATGGTCCTAATTGGTACTGTTCAAACCAGAAAAGGTTGTAGTTTTATGAGCAACTTAGTTTTGGAGGTGAACCCTAACACATTCCTGGCTGCTGCACTCTCGCTGCACACAGTGCATATGGTGCCTAACACAAGCTTGACACTTACTGTGCAGTGAGCTTTTTGGGATGGTGCTTCTGACTTTTGTTTCCAGATCGTAGGAACTGCTCTGTGTACCAGACATCGCTCAAATCCTGCTATGTGAACTGGCGTCACAAATTTATCTTTTACAAAATGTATGGAGCAGACACCTAACCATCCTGTCGGCTTGAAGTTACCTCTCTTTGTCTGTACAAATCAAACCCATTCATTCCGTAAGTGTCCTGCTGACTTTGGGCTATAATGGATTGAAATTCTGCTTTTTTTTTATCAGCTACACTTGAACTGCAAGTTGGCCTAGTGGTTATTGTGTCCATCTCTTGATCAGGAGATTGCGAGTTCTACTCACGGTTGGGTCATACCAAAGACCATCATACAAATGGTATCTCCTGCTGTCTGGCAAGGCATGCTGCAATACAGATGTGAGTGGGGAGTCAAACTCTCTTGTGGTTACCAGAGGACCAGCCCCACACCCTAGCTATGTAAGAGGCCAAGGGCTACAGAAACGGAGATCAGCTGCGCCTAATGCGTCATATGGTGTGGGAAGGACTTTAGACACTTGAACAGCCTGAATGACACACCTCTTAGGAAGCATTCTTTGGTTTTAGTTTTGTTTTGGAATTTAAAAAAAAACAGTTAAAAACATGCAACACTTTGCAAAGCAGATGAAGCCAGAAATGCTGTGAACATTCAAATGATGCATATATGAAGTCAGTTCCTTTGAATTAACAATAACTTACCAGGAGTGTATTCATTTGGCAGACTCAAAGAGCCAAACATTACCAGCTAAATAGAACATGGTCCTGGTCTTGTACTAAAATACAATTTAGACCGGAAACTATTTAACATGTCAAGTTTTATAAGGTATAATTTTGAGGGGTGATGTCATTTTCATAAGACTAGCACTTTAAGGATTTATAAATGGTAGGTACATGGTGGTGTAGTGGTTAGCACTGTGGCCTCACAGCAAGAAGGTTCTTGGTTCAAGCCCAGTGGCCGACGGGGGCCTTTCTGTGTGGAGTTTGCATGTTCTCCCCGTGTCTGCGTGGATTTCCTCTGGGTGCTCCGGTTTCCCCCACAGTCCAAAGACATGCAGGTTAGGCTAATTGGTGGCTCTAAATTGACCGTAGGTGGGAATGTGAGTGTGAATGGTTGTTTGTCTCTGTGTCAGCCCTGCGATGACCTGGTGACTTATCCAGGGTGTACCCTGCCTCTCACCCATAGTCAGCTGGGATAGGCTCCAGCTTGCCTGTGATCCTGCACAGGATAAGCGGTTATGGATAATGGATGGATGGAGAATTTCATTTAACTGCCAAACAGGAATCGCCAAGCAGTTGGTACAATACCTTCTCCTATATACAAATTCTCAATAAAATTGTTTACAAATATTACATTGAAGATGGTGACAAATAAAAACTTTATTTCTAACTTCGTATATATGTGTGTGTGTGTGTGTGTGTGTGTGTGTCCATGTGAGAACTTGGGTGATAACTGTGCATCTGCAGGAAGGTTGATTATTGGGTGAGCTCCTGTTTGCCATTTATAAATGTTAATAATTAATTAATTAATGCCGATGTGTTTTCCACTTTACATTAAGGCTCCCTTTTGCCAGGTATAAATGTTAGTAACTCTTTAATAAATGGTCCGAAAATAAGATGCCATGAAATATCAAGATGAATGGGGGAGAATCAGCTCAGTGAAAAACAGATAGCAACAATGGTTCAGGCAAGCCACCGATGTCAGAAAGTGTGCCCAAAATTGGGTAAGCAGTACACAGTAAAGGAAACTGTGCCACACCTAGAATACTGTCTTAAAGAAAATACCAACCAACATGAAGCATCACAATATACCTCTTTTAATAGCCAGTGTGCATAATAACCTTATAACACGTATCAACACCTGTGACAATAATGAGGTTGACTGCTGATAGCATGCTGAAAATGTGAAGGTAAACAAAATTGGCAAAGCCTTAATGAATGAACCTTGCAATTTGATATTGTAACGGTTCTAACACAGGGTGGAGCACAGAGGACGGCAGGACAGAGATCAGGTTCGTAAACTGGGGTTTTTATTGCCACACTTTTCAGTGAACAACTAACACAGACACACACACAGCCGGCGTCTGGTTCGGGGATGAGCTCCTCTGCTCTCGCTCTCCCTCCTTAAGTAGGGTGCGGTCACTGGAAAGACACACAAACACAGATTAATTGACATCAGGTGCAGTGATTCTGCCACTTACCTTCCCTGACTCCGCCCTCCTGTCACAGACCGGCGCTTGACCACGCCCCTGCTGCCACATATCCCCACCGCCTGCAGCCGACTCCCCCCCTTGACGGGAGAGGAAGTCCACCATGACCATCTGCGCCCCCGGCCTGTGGACCACCTTGAAATTAAAGGGTTGGCGTGCCAGATACCAACAGGTGATCTGCGGGTTGGCATCCTTCATGCAGTGGAGCCACTGGAGGGGCGCGTGGTCCGAACAGAGGGTGAAAGGGCGCCCCAGCAGGTAGTAATGGAGGGCGAGGACCGCCCACTTGATTGCCAAGCACTCTTTTTCGATTGTGCTGTAGGACCCCTCATGCACCGACAGCTTCCTACTGATGTATAAGACTGGGCAGTCCTCCCCCTCCACCTCCTGGGACAAAACAGCCCCCAGCCCTCTGTCTGATGCATCCATCTGTAACATAAAGGGGAGAGAAAAGTCAGGGGAGTGTAAAAGTGGCCCCCCACACAGTGCGGTCTTTACCTCAGAAAAAGCCTGCTGGCATTGCTCCGTCCACTGGACTGGATCTGGTGCCCCCTTTTTAGTGAGATCAGTCAGCTGGCTGGTGACGTCCGAATAATTAGGTATAAACCTACGATAATAGCCAGCCAGCCCCAGGAACTGTCTCACCTCCTTTTTGGTCTTGGGCCTCGGGCAGGCCGCAATTGCTGCGGTCTTGTTAATTTGGAGACGCACCTGCCTGTTGCCCAAGTGGAAGCCCAGATACCGTACTTCCACCCGCCCAATCGCACACTTCTTCGGGTTGGCTGTGAGACCCGCTCGCCTCAGCGACCTAAGGACGGCCCTCAGATGTTCGGGGTGCCTCGGCCAGTCATTACTATAGATGATAATGTCGTCGAGGTAGGCGGCCGCATAGCTGGCGTGGGGGCGGAGAAATCTGTCCATCAGCCGCTGAAACATAGCGGGCGCCCCAAACAGCCCAAAAGGAAGTGTGACGAATTGGTGTAAACCAAACGGTGTGGAAAAGGCCGTTTTTTTCTCAGGATAGTGGAGTCAAGGGGATCTGCCAATATCCCTTCATTAAATCCAGTGTCGAATAAAAGCGAGCAGTGCCTAGTCGACTGAGCAACTCATCAATACGAGGCATTGGGTACGCGTCGAATTTAGATACCGCGTTGACTTTTTCTATAGTTCACACAGAACTGGACCGACCCGTCGGCCTTGGGTACCAAGACCACTGGGCTGCTCCAGTCACTGTGGGACTCCTCGATGATGCCCATTTCGAGCATGGCCTCGAGTTCTTCTCGAACCACTTTTTTCTTGTGTTCAGGTAGCTTGTAAGGGCGGCTACGCACTACCACCCCCGGGGGCGTCTCAATGTGGTGCTCTATGAGGTTGGTGCGGCCGGGCAGGGGCAAGAACACATCCGAAAACTCGGTCTGGAACTGGGCAACCTCTGCGAGTTGGGTCGGGGAGAGGTGGTCTCCACAGGGGACCGGAGAGGTATGCGATGCCAATGCGCCCTTTTGAACCTCCGGCCCCAGCTCCGCCTTCTCTGGAACCACCGACACCAACGCTACGGGGACCTCCTCGTTCCGGAGTTTGAGTAGATTGAGGTGGTAAATCTGTAGTGCCCCACCCCTGTCCATTCGCCTCACCTTATAGTCGATGTCCCCAACTCTCCATGTGACCTCAAAGGGTCCTTGCCACTTGGCGATCAATTTGGAGCTCGATGTGGGCAACAGTACGAGTACTTTATCTCCCGGTGCGAACTCCCTAAGGTGCGTACCCTTGTTGTACAGGCAGGTTTGTCGTTCTTGGGCCTGCCGCAAATACTCCTGGGTTTGGTGGGTAAGTGTGTGGAGTTTTGCATGCAGGTCCATAACATATTGAATTTCATTTTTACTTTGTGAAGGTCCCTCCTCCCAATTTTCGTGCAGCACATCTAGGATGCCGCGCAGCTTATGCCCATATAATAATTCGAACAGGGAGAACCCCGTGGAGGCTTGGGGGACCTCTCGCACTGAAAACAACAAGGGCTCGAGCCACTTATCCCAATCATGTGCGTCCTCACTTATGAATTTTTTAATTATATTCTTGAGGGTGCAATTGAACCATTCAACTAAACCATCCGTTTGTGGGTGATACACGCTGGTGCGGATCGGCTTAATCCCTAATAACCTATACAGTTTGTTCAGTGTCCGTGACATAAACGAGGTGCCTTGATCAGTCAGAATCTCTTTTGGGATTCCAACTCGGGAGATGACGTGGAACAGTGCCTCCGCAATACTGCGTGCTGAGGTATTGCGGAGAGGCACTGCTTCCGGGTATCGCATTGCATAGTCCACCAGAACTAATATAAAACGGTACACTCATGTTGACCGATCTAATGGCCCGACGAGATCCATCCCAATTCTTTCAAATGGGGTCTCGATTAATGGTAGAGGGCACAACGGCGCTTTTGGAATGGCCGCTGGATTTACTAACTGGCATTCGTGGCATGCCGTACACCACTTATGGACATCGCTGCGAATCCCCGGCCAATAGAATCGGGCCATTATTCGGGCTAGTGTCTTATCCTGCCCTAAGTGTCCAGCCATGGGATTAAAGTGAGCAGCCTGGAATACCAATTCCCAGCGGCTTTTTGGAATCAAAAGCTGTGTGATTTGCTCCTTCGTCTGAGTGTCCTGTGTCACTTGGTATAATCTATCCTTCATAATAGAAAAATGGGGTGATGTTCGGCGGGAGCGTTTAACCATCAATTACTCTCACTTGGTCAAACGCATGCTGCAGAGTCTCGTCTCGTGACTGCTCTAACGGGAAATCTGCCAGGGATTCCCCGAGAGAGGGAGGAGGAGCCTGTGGCTCCACACTCTGACGCGGAGATGACATAGATGGCTCTGTGACAGCTGCTCCCACCAAGGCGACACTGGGACCTCCCCCTACTGAAGTATGGCAGGACCCACTCTCCACTAAATGGCTCATCAACTCCCCGGATCCCGGCCAATCAGTCCCCAAAATTATTGAGTGGGTGAGGCAAGGATTAACCATCGCCTTTACTATAAATTTTTCCCCTCGGAAAAAAATGTGGACTGACACCAAAGGGTAGCTGTGAACATCCCCATGCACACACAACACCTTCACCCCCTGTGCTCCCCCCAATGCCTCGTCTTGCACCAGGCTTTGGTGAATTGAGGTCTGATTACAACCAGAATCCACCAACGCCTGATATGTATCCCTTTGAATACTCACCGGTATGCGATACGCTCCGGCCCGATCGAGGGCGGTTCCTGGTGCATCAGGGATCCGAACCACTGTGTCCACCTCCATTACCATGTACTGTTGTTGGAAGTGGCCCGGCTCCCCGCAGCGCCAGCAAACCGGCCCGGGCTTCCTCTCGGCACTGGTGTTCTGGGGCTCACTCACCTGAGGGGGGGGAGAGACAGACACAGAAGGGAGAAATGGGAGGGCACCGCGGGTGCGGTGGGCCAGCACAGGTGGCGCCGGCCCCCACCCCCACGGTGGGGGAATGGGGCGAGGACGAGACACAGGAGGAGAGGGGGAGAGAGAGAGAGAGAAGAAGACAGGAGAGAAGAGGCTGTCTGCTGTCCTGCCACCGGGACAGCCGCCAAATGGTCCTCCGCCAGCTCGATTGCCTGATCCAGCGACGCCGGGCGGTGGCACTGGACCCACTCTGCGGTTCCTGCTGGCAAGCATGCGATGAATTGTTCCAGTATCACCCAGTCGATGATCCCCTTGGTGTCGCGGTTGTTGGCCCTCAACCACCGCCAGCAGGCATCCCAGAGTTGTTGGCCAAACGCGAACGGCCGGCCGACTTCCTCCAAGCGCAAAGTGCGGAAGCGCTGCTGCTGCTGCTCAGGGGTGCGCCCCACACGCTGGAGGACAGCCCGGCAAAGGTCCGCATAGGCCAGCTGGCGGTCGGCGGGGAGCTGTAGTGCGGCCAGCTGCGCCTCTCCCATTAGTAGGGGGAGGAGGCACGCCGCGCGCTGTTCAATCGGCCACCCCGAGGTCTCTGTGACTTGCTCGAAGAGCATGATGAATGCCTCAGGGTTGTCCTGTGGGCCCATCTTTGTTAGGGTGAGGGGGGACGGGCCCGCGGTTGGAGCATTGGTGGACCCCGCTGACGCGAGGAGGTGCCAGAACACCTGATGATCTTCTTGCTGGGCCAGCACCAGGGCCTCGAACCGCTGTTCCTGCTCCTTTCGGAGGGTGACTAGTGCCTGGTGCTGGCTTTGCTGGACCATGGCGAGGGCGTGGACCAGATCGGCGAACGGGTAGGACTCCATGGGGCGGTTCAGCTTCTGCGCTCCAGATCCCGGGTTTTAGCACCACTGTAACGGTTCTAACACAGGGCGGAGCACAGAGGATGGCAGGACAGAGATCAGGTTCAAAAACTGGGGTTTTTATTGCCACACTTTTCAGTGAACAACTAACACAGACACACACACACACAACCAGCATCTGGTTCGGGGATGAGCTCCTCTGCTCTTGCTCTCCCTCCTTAAGTAGGGCGCGGTCACTGGGAAGACACACAAACACAGGTTAATTGACATCAAGTGTAGTGATTCTGCCACTTACCTTCCCTGACTCCACCCTCCTGTCACAGACTGGCGCTTGACCACGCCCCTGCTGCCACAAATATTATTTTGATATGCCATAATTTGTCATGCCAAATGTAACTTTTTGTCTATTAAGACATACTGGTGGTGGTTAAATGCTGTGTGTGTGTGTGTGTGTGTGTGTGTGTGTGTGTGTGTGTGTGTGTGTGTGTGAGAGAGAATTAGAGAGAGAGAGAGCACCAATGTATATTTGAACAAAAGAGCTACTGTAGCACAAAATACTGAAAAAGTTAATGCTGACACCTTTCTGTTTTAGCCAGCATAAACTTTTTCAGCAGTTTGTGCGACAGTAGGTCTTCTGTGGGATTGGACCAAACGGGCTAGCCTTCATGCCCCATGTGAATCAATGAGCCTTCGACACCTGTGACCCTGTCACTGGTTGTCCTTCTTTGTACTGCTTTTGGTAGGTACTAACCATTGCATACTGGTAACACCCCACAAGATGTGCCATTTTGTAAGTGATCAGACCCAGTCATCTAGTCATCACAATTTGGCCCTTGTCAAAGTCACTCAGATCCTTATGATTGCCCATTTTTCCTGCTTCCAACACATCAACTTCAAGAACTGACTGTTCTCTTGCTGCCTAATATATCCCACCCCTTGAGAGGTGCCATTGTAAGAATATAATCAATGTAATTCACTTTACTTGTCAGTGTTTTTAATTTTATGATTGATCTGTGTGTGTGTGTGTGTGTGTGTGTGTGTGTGTGTGTGTGTGTGTGTGTTCACAATCCAATTAATAAACTAATTATCAACCATTCATAAGCCATTTATATAGTTAGTCTTATTGGGGCTCACTCTTGGGCAAGGAATAGATCACTATGGCCGTTTTTCATCAAATCTTTTATAACAGTTTAATAATGACTTATAAAGTGTGCACAACCTAATTAATAAACTAATTATAAACATTCACAAACTCTTTACAAGGGTAGTCTTATTGTAAAGTTGCACCAATTGTTTCATTCAAGGAACTTGCATCAAAGGCAGAACACAATTCAAATGTGAATGTACTGTAATGTTGTTCTTCACCTATTTCCCTTTCATCTGATCAAGCCAGAAGCCAGCATTTTCACATCAAAACCAGGCCCAGATGCCCCTGCTGAATTTTGAAGGGCTGCAATTAAAACTAAGAAATACCCTTACAGCTTAGAGGAGAAACAGCCATAACACACTGGTAGTCAGGCCAGTAATCTTCTGTGCATCTACAACCCCGCTTCCAAAAAAGTTGGGACAAAGTACAAATTGTAAATAAAAACGGAAAGCAATAATTTACAAATCTCAAAAACTGATATTGTATTCACAATAGAACATAGACAACATATCAAATGTCGAAAGTGAGACATTTTGAAATTTCATGCCAAATATTGGCTCATTTGAAATTTCATGACAGCAACACATCTCAAAAAAGTTGGGGCAGGGGCAATAAGAGGCTGGAAAAGTTAAAGGTACAAAAAAGGAACAGCTGGAGGACCAAATTGCAACTCATTAGGTCAATTGGCAATAGGTCATCTTGGAGTGGCAGCGGCTCTCAGAAGTAAAGATGGGAAGAGGATCACCAATCCCCCTAATTCTGCACTGACAAATAGTGGAGCAATATCAGAAAGGAGTTCGACAATGTAAAATTGCAAAGAGTTTGAACATATCATCATCTACAGTGCATAATATCATCAAAGGATTCAGAGAATCTGGAAGAATTTCTGTGCGTAAGGGTCAAGGCCAGAAAACCATACTGGGTGTCCGTGATCTTCGGGCCCTTAGACGGCACTGCATCACATACAGGCATGCTTCTGTATTGGAAATCACAAAATGGGCTCAGGAATATTTCCAGAGAACATTATCTGTGAACACAATTCACCGTGCCATCCGCCGTTGCCAGCTAAAACTCTATAGTTCAAAGAAGAAGCCATATCTAAACATGATCCAGAAGCACAGACGTCTTCTTTGGGCCAAGGCTCATTTAAAATGGACTGTGGCAAAGTGGAAAACTGTTCTGTGGTCAGACGAATCAAAATTTGAAGTTCTTGATGGAAATCAGGGATGCCGTGTCATTCGGACTAAAGAGGAGAAGGACGACCCAAGTTGTTATCAGAGCTCAGTTCAGAAGCCTGCATCTCTGATGGTATGGGGTTGCATTAGTGCATGTGGCATGGGCAGCTTACACATCTGGAAAGACACCATCAATGCTGAAAGGTATATCCAGGTTCTAGAGCAACATATGCTCCCATCCAGATGACGTCTCTTTCAGGGAAGGCCTTGCATTTTCCAACATGACAATGCCAAACCACATACTGCATCAATTACAGCATCATGGCTGCGTACAAGAAGGGTCCAGGTACTGAACTGGCCAGCCTGCAGTCCAGATCTTTCACCCATAGAAAACATTTGGTGCATCATAAAACGGAAGATATGACAAAAAAGACCTAAGACAGTTGAGCAACTAGAATCCTACATTAGACAAGAATGGGTTAACATTCCTATCCCTAAACTTGAGCAACTTGTCTCCTCAGTCCCCAGACGTTTACAGACTGTTGTAAAGAGAAAAGGGGATGTCTCACAGTGGTAAACATGGCCTTGTCCCAACTTTTTTAAGATGTGTTGTTGTCATGAAATTTAAAATCACCTAATTTTTCTCTTTAAATGATCAATTTTCTCAGTTTAAACATTTGATATGTCATCTATGTTCTATTCTGAATAAAATATGGAATTTTGAAACTTCCACATCATTGCATTCCATTTTTATTTACAATTTGTACTTTGTCCCAACTTTTTTGGAATCGGGGTTGTGTTTGTTGATTGAACATTTTTGTTCTTTTATTATTCAAGGAATCTGTTGGGATTCCATTACTCCTCTCTGTGCATTACATTGAGGCTCAGTGGTCTCCTCACTGTTGATTTCCCTGAAGGCCTGGGTTGAACTTTAATGAATTAAAAAAGCAGAGCCTGAGAGTGGCTTTAACTTTACCCATTTAGAGCATTCAAATAAAGCACAGAGACAAACACCCAAGCTGAATGTTCCTGACAGCTTATGACCTGGATAAGTAATTCCTCGAAATCGGTGGTCTGGC